>NC_073252.2:84324375-84625781 GCF_029289425.2 Pan paniscus | reverse complement strand
AGAACAAAGACACAACATACCAGAATCTCTGGGACGCATTCAAAGCAGTGTGCAGAGGGAAATTTATAGCACTAAATGCCCACAAGAGAAAGCAGGAAAGATCCAAAATTGACACCCTAACATCACAATTAAAAGAACTAGAAAAGCAAGAGCAAACACATTCAAAAGCTAGCAGAAGGCAAGAAATAACTAAAATCAGAGCAGAACTGAAGGAAATAGAGACACAAAAAACCCTTCAAAAAATTAATGAATCCAGGAGCTGGTTTTTTGAAAGGATCAACAAAATTGATAGACCGCTAGCAAGACTAATAAAGAAAAAAAGAGAGAAGAATCAAATAGACGCAATAAAAAATGATAAAGGGGATATCACCACTGATCCCACAGAAATACAAACTACCATCAGAGAATACTACAAACACCTCTACGCAAATAAACTAGAAAATCTAGAAGAAATGGATACATTCCTCGACACATACACTCTCCCAAGACTAAACCAGGAAGAAGTTGAATCTCTGAATAGACCAATAACAGGAGCTGAAATTGTGGCAATAATCAATAGTTTACCAACCAAAAAGAGTCCAGGACCAGATGGATTCACAGCCGAATTCTACCAGAGGTACAAGGAGGAACTGGTACCATTCCTTCTGAAACTATTCCAATCAATAGAAAAAGAGGGAATCCTCCCTAACTCATTTTATGAGGCCAGCATCATTCTGATACCAAAGCCTGGCAGAGACACAACCAAAAAAGAGAATTTTAGACCAATATCCTTGATGAACATTGATGCAAAAATCCTCAATAAAATACTGGCAAACCGAATCCAGCAGCACATCAAAAAGCTTATCCACCATGATCAAGTGGGCTTCATCCCTGGGATGCAAGGCTGGTTCAACATACGCAAATCAATAAATGTAATCCAGCATATAAACAGAGCCAAAGACAAAAACCACATGATTATCTCAATAGATGCAGAAAAAGCCTTTGACAAAATTCAACAACCCTTCATGCTAAAAACTCTCAATAAATTAGGTATTGATGGGACATATTTCAAAATAATAAGAGCTATCTATGACAAACCCACAGCCAATATCATACTGAATGGGCAAAAACTGGAAGCATTCCCTTTGAAAACTGGCACAAGACAGGGATGCCCTCTCTCACCGCTCCTATTCAACATAGTGTTGGAAGTTCTGGCCAGGGCAATCAGGCAGGAGAAGGAAATAAAGGGTATTCAATTAGGAAAAGAGGAAGTCAAATTGTCCCTGTTTGCAGATGACATGATTGTTTATCTAGAAAACCCCATTGTCTCAGCCCAAAATCTCCTTAAGCTGATAAGCAACTTCAGTAAAGTCTCAGGATACAAAATCAATGTACAAAAATCACAAGCATTCTTATACACCAACAACAGACAAACAGAGAGCCAAATCATGAGTGAACTCCCATTCACAATTGCTTCAAAGAGAATAAAATACCTAGGAATCCAACTTACAAGGGATGTGAAGCACCTCTTCAAGGAGAACTACAAACCACTGCTCAAGGAAATAAAAGAGGATACAAACAAATGGAAGAACATTCCTTGCTCATGGGTAGGAAGAATCAATATCGTGAAAATGGCCATACTGCCCAAGGTAATTTACAGATTCAATGCCATCCCCATCAAGCTACCAATGACTTTCTTCACAGAATTGGAAAAAACTACTTTAAAGTTCATATGGAACCAAAAGAGAGCCCGCATCGCCAAGTCAATCCTAAGCCAAAAGAACAAAGCTGGAGGCATCACACTACCTGACTTCAAACTATACTACAAGGCTACAGTAACCAAAACAGCATGGTACTGGTACCAAAACAGAAATATAGATCAATGGAACAGAACAGAGCCCTCAGAAATAACGCCGCTTACCTACAACTATCTGATCTTTGACAAACCTGAGAAAAACAAGCAATGGGGAAAGGATTCCCTATTTAATAAATGGTGCTGGGAAAACTGGCTAGCCATATGTAGAAAGCTGAAACTGGATCCCTTCCTTACACCTTATACAAAAATCAATTCAAGATGGATTAAAGATTTAAACGTTAGACCTAAAACCATAAAAACCCTAGAAGAAAACCTAGGCATTACCATTCAGGACATAGGCGTGGGCAAGGACTTCATGTCCAAAACACCAAAAGCAATGGCAACAAAAGCCAAAATTGACAAATGGGATCTAATTAAACTAAAGAGCTTCTGCACAGCAAAAGAAACTACCATCAGAGTGAATAGGCAACCTACAACATGGGAGAAAATTTTCGCAACCTACTCATCTGACAAAGGGCTAATATCCAGAATCTACAGTGAACTCAAACAAATTTACAAGAAAAAAACAAACAACCCCATCAAAAAGTGGGTGAAGGACATGAACAGGCACTTCTCAAAAGAAGACATTTATGCAGCCAAAAAACACATGAAAAAATGCTCATCATCACTGGCCATCAGAGAAATGCAAATCAAAACCACTATGAGATATCATCTCACACCAGTTAGAATGGCAATCATTAAAAAGTCAGGAAACAACAGGTGCTGGAGAGGATGTGGAGAAATAGGAACACTTTTACACTGTTGGTGGGACTGTAAACTAGTTCAACCACTGTGGAAGTCAGTGTGGCGATTCCTCAGGGATCTAGAACTAGAAATACCATTTGACCCAGCCATCCCATTACTGGGTATATACCCAAATGACTATAAATCATGCTGCTATAAAGACACATGCACACGTATGTTTATTGCGGCATTATTCACAATAGCAAAGACTTGGAACCAACCCAAATGTCCAACAATGATAGACTGGATTAAGAAAATGTGACACATATACACCATGGAATACTATGCAGCCATAAAAAATGATGAGTTCATATCCTTTGTAGGGACATGGATGAAATTGGAAACCATCATTCTCAGTAAACTATCGCAAGAACAAAAAGCCAAACACCACATATTCTCACTCATAGGTGGGAATTGAACAATGAGATCACATGGACACAGGAAGGGGAATACCATACTCTGGGGACTGTGGTGGGGAGGGGGGAGGGGGGAGGGATATACCTAATGCTAGATGACGAGTTAGTGGGTGCAGCGCACCGGCATGGCACATGTATACATATGTAACTAACCTGCACAATGTGCACATGTACCCTAAAACTTAAAGTATAATAAAAATAAATAAATAAATAAAAATAAAAATAAAAATAAAAACTGGACAGAATAAAAAAAAAAAAAAAAAAAGAAAAAAACAGATGTGAAGACAGCCAGTTGAGGGAAAGGATTAATAGTGATTTCAATTTTATGTCTCAAAGAACTCTAAGCTACAAAGTCCACTTCTCCAACTAAGAGCAAATGGCAACCAATTGTGAATGAATTCTAAAACCATGTGATAAACTAAAATTTAGAAACTTTTGTAGTTCTCCTCAGACACTTTTTACATCACCACATACAAAGCATCCAGCCCTACTGAAAGAGTCAATTCAAAGGAGAAGAAAAGAAACTTTGTTAGCAGTCACCAACAGTTTGGGGCTCTGTAAATAACTGCCATCAACCAAACCAAAGGATGATTTTTAAACGAACTAAGTATGTAATGAAGACTTGGTCATAAACTATTCTCAATGGCCATACCTTAATAAGATAATTATTTCCAACTCTGAACTAAAAGTTATAAATGATTTTCACTATTAAAATATCTAGTGCATAGTGTTTAGGCACACAGGCTTCGGAACCAGATTGCCTAGATGCAAAATGCTGGCTCTCCCACTTACCATCTATATTTGGGCAGATTAATTAATCTAAGTGCACCCCAGTTTCCATTATCTATAAAAAGGAAGATAACAGTAGTATTTACCATAAGGTTATTTTGAGGAATTAAATTTTTATTAAACAGTATATTTTATAAGCATGTACTATCATTATAATTACCTAATCATCTTTGTAAAGCAGCAACCCAGCCTAATTTTATAAGCATGTACTATCATTTCTAGTCATCTTTGTAAAGCAGCAACCGAGCCTCAAGTAAATCTTCCAAGAATTGGCTAGAATAACATAATGCATTAGAATCAGTAAGCTTCCTCCATATTTAGAAGAAAAAATCTTTGGGCAAAATGTCATAATTTGTTCCTCAACTTAACAAATCAGATTCTATACATAGTGATTTCTTCACAATCGAATCTCTCTACTCCTAAAATAGGTTGGTTCTCCCTATAAAAATCTTTAATGTCCCTCACTGTTTTTTTCTGGCCTTTTTAAATGAAAGTTTTTATTAAAAAATAAGGCAACACAAAAACAATAGTTATGATCATGCTTTATTTGCCAGGTTTTACCTTTTATCTATTTAACATATTTCCATGTTACAAAAAGCTCCTTATCAATCTAATTTTTGATGACCACAAAATTCTATTGTAAGGATTTAGAATAAATCATTCCTCTTCTCTAAGCTATTTGTTTCCAATTTTACATTACTACAAATAATGCTGTGATGAGCATCTAAACATTGTTAAAAGATTTTCAAAAGGGCACTTCATTATCTTTACTTTACTCAACAGTTTTATAGGAACTCAGGGCTGTGAAGCCCAAAAGTGACAAGTTAGTAGAGGAAGACCTTGAAAAAAGAAAAGCTGAAAGGAAAATATATCATTGCAAGAACTGTTTTAAAAGCTCATAAAAAAATCTCATGAATTTAGATGCCAAATTTAGACTGCCAAGGTCACTTTCATCTTTTCTAGGGAAATTGAGGCGATTTTTTGCCCCACCTTAATACTGTTCATGTCAAAAGACACTACTGATATGAGAAGTTACAGTTATGATAACTGACTGGAGTAGGACAGGCTTGGATTCAAGTGTGTACTCCACTACCACTCATTAAGCCTCTCTAAGCCTCAGTTTTCTCATCTGTAAAATAAGAATAACAGCATTTACTTCACAGGATTGCGTGTACCTCAACAGGACTGTAAAGATAAATAATATACTACGTCTCAATTTCTTAAAAGAGTGCCTAGCACACAATAATATTCAAATAGTACCTTATCATTGGAGTCATTTTCAGTGTTCATTTAGATGATGTGAAAGACAATATAAGCATACACATATATATTATTGGTGTAATCTACAGATTATAATGGCATAGAATCCTATTTATAGACATCATAGATATCTTTTAAAATATTTTCATGTAGTATAAAAAGGTTGTAAAATGTAGATGGATATATAAAAATCTTTATGATATCCCTCATTAGGGTAGTAAGGGTATTTAAAGACTTTTTTTTAAAAAAAGATTAACAGTTTTAAAGGAATCATAAACATGAATTTTGCTGTTTATAGCACATACAATTATAATTTTTATCTTGAGACAGAATCAAATTTTTAAGTCTTATTTTATATGATTAAGAGGTTTAATGAATTTAAAAGAATGCTAAGTGCTCCAGGATTAATTTATCAGCTGGAATGACATTATTTCCTCTTGAGTTATTTTTCTTAGAACTATGTGGTAATACAAAAAGCAGCAGAAAATGTACTGGCCACCATTATGGACAGTTATTAATCAAGGCAATGACAATCCTTCAGATGATATGGCTAGCTAAAATAGTACTTTTAGAGGTCTATACTGAATTTTGCTGTTATTTAACATGCAACTAGGTGACTTTATGCAATCAACTAGGTATTTGTAGAGTCAAGGAGTTTCATTATGTTATTTCAAGAATTAAGAAAAAAATCTAGTCTTGAGTGGGTAAAATACTAAGCCTATTTATTGAATTGCATTGCACTTGACGGTACGCCAAATAAAACATTTATCTGATTTTCAGATGGAAAGATGCGATTCATTTAGAAACTTTTTAGGAATAGATACCTGCCAAGTATAATGCTAATTTGTAAGAGGAGAATAGAATAATTTTCATTATTTCATTCGTTCATTTCTATTTCTTTAGACAGTAGTCAAAACAATTTGTGGAAAGCACTTCCAATTAATTTTAAATTATGAATCCTAGTGATTATCACAATAAATAAGCATAAAGACTAACAGTAAAGTCACACTGGGGCAAATATAAAACCAACTACTATAGCAGAATATTAAAAAATGAGTAAGATTTTGATTTAAACAGTTTTTCTAAGTGTATAGTGTAGGTGGCTCATTTTAAATACAGCCCCAATCCCAGATTAAGTGAACCAAGCAGTAACTAATCCACACAGCATATTCAATTAAACAAACATCATATACTTGTTTTAGGATCAAGATCCTTTGTTGGCGCTTGTTCTAAAAAAGTGGCAGATAGAGGAAAATGATAAATATCTTTAATTCAATCAATAGTTGGCTTATTGAGCAAATTTAGAAACTACTAAAAAAATCACTTTCCATTTCACCCAATCCTCCCAGCCTCAATGGGATTTCCTCATTACTACAAGCCCCATATTTTACTTGACCATTATAGACTGTAATATTTCTTTCACTTTACTCTTTGTTTTCTGCAAATGTGGACTGAGGCCATCACTGTTCAAATTATTCAACTTCAAACTCACAAAGCCTCTATAAATCCTTAATCAACCTCTCATTACTTTCCCAACAGTAATGATTCCCAACTTTACCTATATCTCTTTATTTTCACCACTACCCAAATAATGCCTGGAGATAATCTTGCCTCCTATGACAGCACTTTCTGAAGATACTATCATTGAGTGTAAATTATCTATAAAATCTTATTTTTATTTCTATTCATCAATAGGCCCACATCTATCTTTGTAGCCTTTCCTTCAATCTTACAGGAAAAAGTTGTTTCCCCCTGACTAAAATGAATACCTCTACCTAGGACTCATTCTTTACCATCCAGACAATCCTCATAAAAGGAGATGATTCTTTCTCACTCTGCCATTTTAAATCTCTTAATCTCATAGAATCAATCTGTTCTTTCACCACCTTTGATCTTAAAAAGGAAAAATGTTCTGACCCTATGAAACCTCATAGATCAGATCATCCAACTTTCATCTGTTTTGAAACCAAATATCATCCCCCATTTCAATTTCCTTTCTATCCCTGCAATATTCAACTGATCACAATGTTCTACTTTTCTTTAGCCTTCTCTCTTTGGCTCCCTGTGGCATCTGGAACTATTGGTCCTTTACCCTCCACTCTCCTAAGGCACTTTCTTTAACATAACATTTTCCTAGTTTCTTAGGCACTCCCTTCTCTGTCCTCATCCTTTTCTCACTTTGACAGGTCATCTTCAGCATTTCTTTGTAAATACTTCCCTCATGAATTCACTTACTCTTATCTTTTGTTTTACTCCATGACATACCATTCCCATCTACAGACATTTAATGTCTTCAAGACTCAGCTCACACTCTACTCCCCAAGCGAAACCTGATTAAATCAGACCACACTTTCTTCCTTAAAGCTTTCATTGCAGTTAATCATTATTTTACAATATACAATGGCTTCCTGTCTTTTCTCTGTGTGTTTCAAGCAAGATTTTAAGTTTTTTGGTAGCAACCACTTTTATTTTTCAATATTTCTCAAAATACGGAAAATAATTCTGAACATAGAGTGGTCAAATATGTTAAAGTAGTATAATTAGTTTACACAAGAAACAAAGGATATTAAAAAATAAATGTATTTATAAAACATTTCTAATTGTTGCTATTTTTTAAATGGTCGAATAATGCTGTGGTATTTTTTTCTATCAATTTCTGTATTTTTCACATATTCAAGGGGACATGGCGGATTTACCTATTTTGTTTCCTTTAAAATGTCAACCATTTTAGTCTTAAAGTAGCTTATATGTAGCTACTGTGCCTAAAAAGATCTTACATATAAAACAATCTGATAACCAAAGCAATAGCAGTGGCCTAATCAAACCAATGTAAACTAAAGAGGCTAAAATCTGAGTGATAAAGAGATGCTTTTATCTCAGCATTATTAATGAGATTTATTAGGCTACTATTTCTCTCAGTAACACAATTGAAGAGGGAAGTAAAGGTAAACAATTCCTGTAAACAGAATCAGTAGGCTATGCCCAATCATTTTATATGTGTATAATTCAGGAATAAAGCTTACAAAACCTTTTGAGATATATATTATTATTTGCATTTTACAGATCAGAAATAGATTAAATTTATCCAAAGTCATTCTAATTACTAAAAGAGCTAAAACTCAAACCGAGGACTACCCAAATTCAATGTGTTTGCTCTTTCTATTATACTGTGCTTCCTAATTTAGGTCTGAACATGAATAAACAAGTCATAACACTACCTGAATTCAGTTTTCACAAAAGCTAAACACTTAAGAATGAATATAAGTAGACATTAATTTTGTCTTGTTAAAAGGTTAACAATAACTCAATTTAGTATTTCAATAGTGGGTCAAATATTGATTTTTTAATTATATAAATTAATCATATTATTACAAATAATTAAATGTCAAACAATGCAAAGCACAAAAGTACCAAATGATCTTAATGGCCATGAACTAGTCTCCCTGAAGAATAAATCCAGTTTCTTAAATATCCACTAGGTCGAGGTACTTTATTAGCATCATCTGAGTGATGCTAATTATCTGAGTTCATGCTGAATAAATCAATTTATTGGCAGGATATATTGCAGAGAATAGCTGTGAAGACAAAATGACATGTAAAACATATAATGTAATGACTCATTTTATATAGTTAAAAAAGGGAACTGGGTATAAGAGATGCTAAGAGATGTGTTATGAGTTCTGTAGTTAATAAATGAAAAATTATACATATCATATCATCTTTGGAATTCATAACATACATTAGAGCATATCTAAAGTTCTGTGAGAAATACCAAATAATTTTTAACAGAAAAGCTATTAAAAGCATGCACAATATCAGCTAGGAAATGTGACCACAAACACTTTCTAAAGAATTTTAGGTTATATTACACAGTACTTAGCCTCAGAAGCATAGCAACATAAGATTCACAAATATTAAGTAATAATTCTGTGTGAGACTGTGAACATGTACATTTTAACAAACAATTTATATATCTGACAGTGTCACCTTTCTAAATAGACACTTCAGAAGGGTAAAGTACACTTGTCCTCAAAGACAATGTTATCAAAAATATTTTTGGAATCTTCTTTTCTAATTATGTTTAGATATTTTTAAAATATTCATTTTGCTTTATACTCCATTTTTCATTTTAATTCAAATTATACTTCTTATCACTCACCTTTCTAAAACATGAAAAAATATATTATTTAATTAAATCAAACCTACTCTCAAAGAAGAGATATACCACCAAAAAGGATGTTTAAAACAATATGCCATATGTCCTAAAAGTGATTCCTAAAGAGGAAATACAGTGTTCTAAACATGAGTAGTTTGAGGCCAGGCATGGCAGCTCACCCTGTAATCCCAACACCTTAAGAGGCCGAGGCAGGATGATCGCTTGAGTCCAGTAGTTTGAGACCAGCCTGCGCAACATAAGGAGACCCCATTTCTACAAATAAATACAAATAAAATTAGCCAGGTGTGTGTGGCAGCAGGTGCCTGTAATCCAAGTGCTTTGCGGGGCTGAAGTAGGAGGATCAGTTGAGCATGGGAGGTTGAAGTGCTGCAGTAACCTGTGATTGGGTTACTACACTCCAGCCTGAGTGACAGAGACCTCGTCTCAAAAAAAAAAAAAAAATCAGAAAAATAATTATAGTAGTTTGAAAAGGATGACATTGATTTCACAAGTTCTAGTAAGTGTGTAAAAATCTGGCACACATCACATGTATCAACAAGCCCAAGCGATGACTGGAAGGAACATGTGGCCCAAGGAACAAAGTAGGCCTATAAACTTTGAAACAAGAAACCATATTTAAGTTCATATATTACCTGTACCCAGTGTTAAAAAAAACTGTTATAAATCAAATATATGTATACTAAAAATAATAATAGCTAATATTTATTAAACACATAGTATGTATTAAGCACTATTCTAAGTGCTTTTCATGTATTAACTCATTTGGTTCTCACAACAATCCCATAAAGTAGGCTTGGTTATCATCCTCATTTTGAAGATGAGGAAAATAAAGTACAGCAAGGTTAAGTAACTTGGGCAAGGTCACAGAGCTTGTAAACCATAGAGTCAGATCAAAACCCAGGCATTCTGGCTCCTAGTCTATGCTTTAAATACCATACTATACTGTTTCTCTAAATCAAACAGGAGTGGTCAACACCATGCACAGCAACATCTAAAAACAAATCACCTGTATATATATTCAGATAGGTACCCACATGTTTGCTAAGTTTTACAAGGCAATTTACATGTTATTTAATATTATCTTCACAGCCACTCTGTACAATATATCCTGTCAATAGATTGATTTATTCAGCATGAACTCAGATGATTAAAGCTATGTGGCCTCAGACTATTCCCCTAAGTTGCCTGTCTTGGAAATGTGTCTTCTCTATGCACCACCAGTGCCTAGTAGAGTGTCTGGCAAAGAATAGGAATCAATGAATAAGGAACAATTAAAAAGGGAACTAGGTATACAAATGTTGGATAAGCCCAGATTTATCATTACAGATTCATCTAGAAAAATCCTCAAACATTGTGGCTCACAGACAGTGATTCTTAAGTATCCCCGCGGTGGAAGAACAGCAGTATTCATTTTTTCAATTGAATGTTAGTATCTCAATACAATCTTAAAATCCCTTTGAAGTTAGAAAGTTTGATGTACTAACATAAACCTGAAAAAGATTCAGGTGAAATCTTACCTTAAAAACAGAGCTCAATTTGGTCTTCACACAATCAGTGTGATATATTATGTAACCATATTAAAATATTTTCTTTTGTTCAAAAATTGAAGGAAATTTCTATTAAATATTAAGTTTTAATATTAGAGAATAATATATTCTAAATTTTTCACTGTAACTCTAAGAATTATATGCCACAAACTGTGAACATAGAGGAATATGTTAAATTATAACTGAAGTTACAGTATCTCTGGGTACTATGTAATAACACATATCCTGTTTTTCATTTCTATACTACTTAAGGCAGTGCCAGAATTTAAGCTCCAATGGAACTCAAGTAAATGGTATAGCTACAATAGTTTTATCTGGTATAGATTTGATAACCGAACATTCCCGAACTAAAGTTTCTATTATATTATCGTAGTGATTTTTTATTTAATTTTTAGGTTTTTGTTTTAAACCACCTGTCCCAGCTTTCATGAAGTACAACTACAAAAATACATTTCAGTCTTGGTAAATTTTCATACAGTACTAGAAAATTGACATATGTTATACATTGCTTCAAGCTCATTCCTTGAACCAGGCAGAGAAATCAGCATCAAAATAAAATTAGAACAGATTGTGTAAAGAATGAATTTAATCAATATGGTGTTCAAATAATTTCATGAAATTACATCTCAGCTAAAGTCAGAAATATAAAAGACACTGACAAGGGAATTTATCATTAAAAACTGAAACTTCTGTTCTAAAATACTAATTATTTTTGCTTCAAAAACTGAATTACATTATATGTTCCAGAAGAAATATTTAACTACACTAAGACCTAAAATAATCATCCCCTAAATAATTTAAATGTTTATTTTTAAAATTACACTTTTTTAGAAGAAGCAAAAATACTTAAATAGTGCTAAAAGAAGTTTTTAAAATCCCCAGGCTATATCTTTCCTCAAAAAACAAAACAGAACACAACTTTGAATATCTTTAACACAATCTCAGGTTATATAATCATTCTAACCTTAAGTTCAACAAGAATGTTTCGTTTTTGTTCCACAGACTCTATTACAACTAAGTGGGGAAGCATTAAAACATGAAACTGATATCGTACACAAAACATTCCATCAAGCATTCTTTCAACAATATAACTCCCAGTGTTCTGTAGGCAAATCTACCTGATCAGAGTAGGTAAAAAACAAAAAAACAAAAAAAAAAACATGTGGTTATGTAAAAAAAAAAAAAATACCATCTGCCAAGAAGGAATATTTTTAATTGAAATTAATTATTGTTCCTACTCTACTCAGAGCATACTAAACCAATAAAACTTTGATTAGGAAACATCTTTTCTAGGTGTGTAAGGAGGGGGTATAGGATGAACCACACAGCAGTTTCTTGTAAGCTGTGCATCAGTAGTTACCAAGTGGCAAATACCATTAAGTTTGATGACACAGTCTTAGCTTCCAAACATTGGGAATTCTTTAGGAATCTCATTTTTTTCAAGGAAATGCCTTCCCCTATAAGAAAAAAATTTTCTCTCACACCTTTATGCTCATGTTAAAACTAATAAAACAGTTTTCTATTGAAAGCTCAATCACATCATTTGATAACTCAGAATTTCTGTATGCAAAAGAAAAAGGATCTTTATCAAAAAGGAAAACTTTTAATCAAATCCTAACATTTGTGTTGAAATGATGACTATTTTCAGTATTTTGGGACATCACATTTCCAGACCTGAAACTTGCAGTACACAAGGACAATTAAGCCATTAGTTAGGTTTAGAGCATACTGATATAAGTAATAAAAACAAGGACACTAAATTTCCTCTTCTCAGTTAACTTTGAAAAGAAAAACCTTTAACTAGGTACAAAAGACTGAGGAAAGAGGAAATGTATAAAAAATGTGGTATTTCTCCTGACTTTAAAAAAAAGTAACTTTAAAAAATAACACAATATATTTTAAAATTATAAATCTGAAGGAAATAACAGGAATTATATATATGCCATTTCAGATGATAAGAAACATACACAAATTTCAAAACCTCTAAGCAGTACAGGACTTTCTGTGATGAGGAAATGTTCTATATCTGAGCTGTTTGCTACAGTAGCTAGTAGCTGCAAGTGGCTCCTGAGCACTTAAAATATGGCTAGTTGTAATAAGCAGAATTTTAAATTGTATCTAATTTTAATTAATTAAAATATAAATTTACATACCATATATGGCCAGGGAAACTACATTTGACAGTACAGCTCTAGGGAAATATTTGTACCTTAAATTCTCATCCAAATAGTAAAAAGGCCTGTAGATAGGCATATACATAGATGCTTCTGAGACATTTTTGTGTTTTAAATTCTTAAGATTTATATAGAAAAAATACATAAATATAAAATATAATCCAACACAAAAAATTTTGCTGCATTTATGGGAACCAAATTTTCTGCACTCTATTCTAGTAGAGTCTAGAACATTGGTTCCAAAGTTGACTATAGTTTCTTAAGGAGTTTCTGAAAATACGGATGCCAGGGTCTCATCCACAATGATTCTGGTTTAATAGTCTGAGTTGAGGCCGGTGCATGGAGATTATTAAAAGCTATCCAGACCAGGTGCAGTGGCTCACATCTGTAATCCCCGTGCTTTGGGAGGTCAAGGAGGGAGAACTGCTTTAGGCCAGGGAGTTTAAGACCAGGCTGGGTAACATAGGAAGACCATTATCTCTACAAAAAATAAAAAATTAGCTGGATAGCGCGCACCTGCAGTATCAGTTATTCAGGATGCTGAGGCGGAGGGATCACTTGAGCCCAGCAATTTAAAGTTGCAGTGAGCTATGATCACACCACTGTATTCCAGCCTGGGTGACAGAGTGAGATCTTGTCTCTTAAAAAAAAATTAAAAAACTTAAAAAAAGCTATCCAGGTGATTCTAAGGTACAGGCAGAGTTGAATACTACTAAACTAGGAGGAAAAAAAAGAAACTGTTTATTAAGCACAGATGAAGTATGCAACCAAAGACATTTATTGGCTAGTAGGTAAAGAGGGCCTTTTCACCAGCCAGATTCAAGTTACACATTCAAGAATGATTTGAGTAGTTATAGGTTTTTGTGATTATTTAATTTTTTAAAGAAAATTGGCAAGGAAGGAAGCAAACTAAATACTGAGTGTCAGCTTGCACTTAAACCACATATGCACATATTAATTTCATCCTCAAAATACCTTGAGAGGGACCAGGCACGGTGGCTCACGCCTGTAATCCCAGCACTTTGGGAGGCTGAGGCAGGCCGATCACTTGAGGTCAGGAGTTCAAGACCAGCCTGGCCAACATGGCAAAACCTCGTCTCTACTAAAAATACAGAAATTAGCCAGGTGTGGTAGCACACGCCTGTAATCCCAGCTTACTAAGGAGCCTGAGGCAGGAGAATTGCTTGAACCCAGGATCGGGGGCAGAGGTTGCAGTGAGACAAGATTGCGCCACTGTATTCCAGCCTGGGCGAGACTCCATCTTAAAAAAAAAAAGCACGACAAAGCAAAAAAGCCTTGAGAAGTATATATTATTAAATTATTAAAAATAAACTTAGTCTCTAGGATTTGGATACATATTTGTCAGACAGCAGTCCTCCACACTTTTTATACTATGCAGAAGGATTTTCTTTGAGACAGTTTGTTTCAGAGAATGTTCATACTTTTCCAGTGTGAAAACAAATCAAAACAAAACAAAAATTAAAAAAGCAGGATTCAATGGCAGAGCACAGGATAAGGCAAACACATCTAAACAAGCACTTGAACCAGACCCTGTTCCTGTATTTCCCATGCATTTGATAGCAAACTCTGGGAAAAACATGTGAAGTTTATGGTTTAAATCTACACCAGCCTCTATACAAGATTATTTAGGAATTGTTCTCTTTTTATCCTAAGAAATGGCCCACCTACTGCCTTACTATTAGTGACAGTCACACATTCTTGGGAACAGGGTTGGGCAGGATAGAGCAGGGTGCTTATTCACAGTGCCTGACACTAAACAAGAATAAGGGTCTTAAAGGTGTTTTCATTTTCTTCCCAAACTCAAAGGATTATTAGAACTCCACCTCCCAAAGCAGTTTACAGATGGGAGTTTTGATGGGACATTTACAGCTAGTATGAAACTTTCAACTTTAACTTAAGCCATTAAAAGTCCTACATTAATGTACTCATTAAAAGCTATCTTTTAGCCTTGGTCAATACAGCAATACATTGTATCTATTTAAAAAAATAAAATAAAATAAACAAAATTAGTTAGGTGTGGTGTTGTACACCTGTGGTACCTGCTACTTTGGGGGCTGAGTTAGGAGGATTGCTTGAGCCTGGTAAGTTGAGGCAGCAGTGAGCCATGATCGAGCCACTGCATTCCAAACTGGGCAACAGAGACCCTATCTTAAAAGCTATCTTTAAAACATTTAGTTCCTAAGTTATTTGACCCATTTTAATTTTCAAATTAAAAGAGAGTTTTTCAGGGAAAAAAAAAAAAAAGGAAGCCCAGCCCAAAAGATTCTCGTCATTTCCATCAGCACTGATTCTTCTATCCTAAGACCCATTATCTTTTCTCCTTTCTCAGGCCCCTACCTTGTAAAGTGATATTAACTCAAATGAGTCGTACTTGGTTGCATCAGAGGCAAACAGGAGAATACTTTGAACCACAAAGAGTTCTCCCAAAGCATATTCCAAAACAAGAATATGTTGACAGGAGTAACTACTAAATGCACTGGCTTGGAGTATGGTTGTGTTTCTTTTTCATTTCAAATGGTGTTAATTATAATTTAATTATGCATAAAAATGTTTTGGGGTTTATTTAAAAATTACACCCTCTGTCAAAAGAAGAGGGTGAAGAGGAAAAAAAAGAAGTAATAGTTTATCCCTTACAGTCCTTCTCTCCAGTACATTTGGGGCTGGGCACTAAGATGAGCTGGAAAAATATACACTCCATCGATATGGGAGAAGCTACAACACTTCCCCATCCAATCCTTAACACATTAAAGACAGAACAAATCAACACCCGTTTTTCTCAATAACAAAGAATACATAAATTTCATTCATTTAAAGATGAACACCTATCATTTATATTATCTACTCCAAAACAAATGATTAGCTAATTCCCACATTCACATACCGTATTTAGGAGGCAGCCCTCAAAAACAACAACAAAAAGATGACGTAAGTTTTATAACGTGACCCCATCATAGCATTAAAATCTGACTTTTAAATTGACACTGGTTTTAATGGTGTGCGTGTATGTTACTTGTGACATGAAAAGCCATTTATATTTTTGGATGCTGGTAATCACCCTCCAAAATATAACTAGGCTTTACATGCAAGTAAAAATGGTGGGACAAATGCAAATTCAAAGATAAACCTACATAATGGTAAAGCAAGCTATCATTCTCTAATTGTAAAAGTGAAAAACACTATGAAATCAGTCCTTTTCTTAACAACTAACCTCAAATATTTTTCTGTTTTTAGTTCTAATTTCCATCCTATCCTCTCCCCACACATACTCCCACAAAGCCTCTAGAACATCAAGTAGAACACAATGTTATGAACAAAGTATAATAAACAAGATTGGACGTCAGTCAGTGCGCCTCTGTATAAATTTACTAAATCAATATATGTATGAATTTACTAAAAAATGCTCCTAGTGATATTAAAACGAGAAATAATTTGTATCTTGGCACCACTACAAGCAGCCAATGAGCATGAAGCAAGTTTTCACCTGGACCCTGCCAACACAGTCATCAAGACTTTAGGAAAATACCTAAGCTTGTTTCATAATACATGCACTTTTACTTCCCCCCCCCCATCCTTTAGTAAACTTTCTAGATATAAATTTTAAAATCTTAAAATTTATAATTAGTTACCAGCGCCCTTCATCCCACAGATCAGGTGTCCTACATTTTGTTCAGGTCCTGCCTTGAAAACAAACCCGATTGCCCCATTTTCTGCGAGGGAGCTCAGCTCCAGGCAGCTCCCTATGAAGTCACCGCGTTTGTTGTTTCAAAGATGCAATTAAATGAAAATGACACAAGGCTGTCGAACAGATTAGTTGGAAGTGTGCGGTGGTGTCGATCATATACGTGTATGGCCAATGAAAACTGTATTGCTGTAAATCTCTTAGTGATATTTCTCCCCATCCTCCTCTCTCCATTATATTCACAACAGAAGGAAATTAAACTTTGTAAGAATTTTCTTGACTTTGGTTTAACTTTAGCTTCCCAGCTGTCTGCTCTTACAGTATCACGTAATGAGCAAAGCGGTGGGGCTAGGGGGCCGGAGGGTAGAGTGTTAACTTTAGCAAGCAGAAGAAAAGCAATAAAAGAGCTTGCATCAGACAGTGTCTCTCCCTCTGCCCCCTCTTCCTCTGCTTCCCCGCCATCCCACCCCCTTCTCGAGCCCTTACACATACACATTCTTCTGGGCGGCCTCTAACCACACCATCTCCACAATCATTTGCAGAAATTAGAAACAGACTCCGGGAGCCCTTCCCTTAAGCACGCACAGAGCGGAGCTGTGCAAGCACGACGGGGCAATGTCACTCCCTATTACCCCACAATCTCTTACTCCCCCTGTGGGTTTCATTCCCGAGAATCCGGCTTTCTTCCGCAGAGGAGATGGATCTACCTAATTAGCAATGGAGTTTCATCTCATTCTTCCCCACTCCAGTCACCCCACCCCCACTCTAACGTACAAAAACACCCACCACCAAAACCAAAGAAAAGTTCCTTCTACCCGGGCAACCGAGGAGTTGGGTTTAGGGACTGGAGCGAAAGCAGAGAGAGGAGGAAGAGAACGAGCGCAATGTACTTTGTTTTGCACTTCTGCACATGCAGCGCAGAGCCCAGGGCGGCTCTCGTCCTTACCGGCTGGTCCCGAGACCGGGTCCTGCTACTGGAGCGCCGGGCGAGGGCTGCAGGGACGCGGCGTCGGGGCGGGCCGCCGGCAGCCGCCGCGGGCGCCGAGAGCCACCACCTCTTCTCCCACAAGCGGCTGCGGGCGTGGGCTGAAGGAGCTGGAGAAGGAGCCTGGGGAGGGGGAGAAGAGGAGCAGCATCTCCTCCTCCTCCTCCTCGCCTCGGAAACGCTCCCCAGCGGCGATCCCGGCCGACTGCCTGACCCCCGAGCGCTCAACGCACCCCAGCCGCCCTACTGTGCTCGACGCCTCTCCAAGAGCTTCGCCAAAACCTTCTGGCGCGGGCGGCTCAACTCCTGTAGGCGATTCTGACCGCTGCCGAGGCGGACCGGGGAGCTACGGAGCACGGCTCGCCAGCACGACGGTCTCCAGGGGCCGTGAGCATGGTGTGTCACCCTCGCCTCAGCGTGGCCGCTGGAGCTACTCGCACCACTGGGGCTCCACCTCGGGCAGCCGCGCCGGCTCCGCCCCCCCGGTCCTGTCACTCAACCATTCCCCGGCACTGGGAGGACCGCAGATCTCCCACCCCGAGCTCCCCTCGACCTCATTGGCCCGCCTGGCATCCAGCTCCACCTCCTCCCTAGGGACGAGGTCGCCAGGGAGACCAGCGCCCCGGTTGCCATGACAACCAGTGCCTTGGGCCTGGCTTTTCGCGTTCTTCGGACTAGCCAGAGGCTCAGGTTGGTGACCGAGCGGCAGAGTTCCTAGCGCCTGCAGTGTGAACTCCAACTTTTAGGCCAAGTTGAAAATGCAGCCGACGACCCCCACACTTCTAACTTCAGAATCAAAACTATGACCCTAGGGAGTGAGGAGGAGAGTGAAAAATGCGTAAGTGCTGGCTCCTCCCTTACTCTTCGCTGCCTCTCAGCCTTGTTTCTATATTCTCACGGGGCGCTTTGGTCTTTGAAAGGAAGAGGAGAGAGGAAGAGCATGGCTTTGCCAGCTCCTTGCAGCAATATAGCAACTTAGAAATTGCGGGGTCAACGAAAAAAGCCCGGTGAGTTTTCCCACGGTTGTAAAGCTATCTTCAAAAGTGTGGTGACAGCACAACGCCAAATGCCCTAGGGAAAACTCAAATTCTCATATTTTTGAAAAAAGTTTGTAAATACTTGCCTTGTTATTTTATCTATGAGACTAAAATAATCCCGAAGTTCGAAAATTTAAGGAAAAGGTTTAACATAGTCGATAACCTCCCACTTTTCTATATACACTGAAATTTGGCCAAGGTATATCCAGACAGCTATACCCCTCCTTGCTGCAAGCCGAAATATTTGAGTTTCAATAGTTAAACAAGAGAGTCTTGCTGAATTCATGAACAAATAATATCCTGTGATTTGAGTTTTGAAAGTTTTGGGTTATTCTCAGAGGTATAAGGTAAACTGGTCCACTCTGGAAAGGGTACCTGAAGATAAATTTAGTCTGAGACCCTTAATGTTGAGCCCTAGGTAAATCTGAATTTCATGGCTGGCTCCAAAGTGGAGAGATCTGAGGCTTATTTGGCTTCCCCAAAAAAAGTCAAAGCAGCAATCCTAGGTTCCCTAGCCCCTGAGGCTGCCATACATGTATGATGAATGAGGGAATTAATAGTAATGATTTATCTTTGGCGAGCACTTGAGTTTTCATTATATCATTTACTAAATGAATAACTATGATAGATATCTTCAGTCAAATATGCCTTACAAGCATGCATTGAATGTGATTACTCATAGGGCTAAACACAACGGAAAATACACAGCAGGATTTTAAGCTAAGTCCCCGCTCCCAAGGAGCTAACCTGGAGCCTAAGAAAGAAAACTAGCACTCTTGAAACAATTTGAGAACAATTATAGCTAAAATGTGCAGCCAAACTTTGAGTAGGTAGCAGCTAAGAGAAAGTTTGCTATGTAAAATGGGCTGGATTCCTCAGTTTATGGAAGAGGGGAATTTACACTGGGCTTTGATGAATGCAGCAAAGATGAGGAAAGTCAGTTGAGGGGAACAACAAAAACTAAAGAGCAGCAGCAGGGATGAGTGGTGAAAGTAAATAACAGGCCAGGCTCCTTGGATTGGAAACACAAGTGGATGATTGGAGCCCTTTTCTCAGTTCTTCCCCAATTTTTAAATGTTCTGGATCATCTATCAGGGAGGTAGGAAAGGCAGGTTGGGAAGAACAGAAACTTTCATGAAACATCTGTCTCTGTTTGCCTCTGAAAGAAAGTTCATGTATTTATTGGAAAGAAAAGCAATATCCTTAATTAATGGCTGCAATAGCTTGTGGATTCACATCAGAAAGAAGGTATAGCAAGTATAGTGTTGTAAATTTCCGCAAAAGTAGACAAACCACAGTGTTGTTAGCTTTTTTCCTTTTCTTTTTCTTCTTCGTGTTTTTTTTTTTTTATTAAGGCCATTTCAGGTGGTTGCCCTCAAGGCATTTTCACCAGTAATCCCTCTGTTTTGGATGAGCTGAAAGACTGGTTTTAAAATACAATCTGTTAAAAAGTACACACAAGGGAAATCTACAGGTTAAATTCCTTTTGGATATACTCTAAAAGTCAATACTAACAAATGGAACCCAGCACTACATTACAAATAATATAACAAAATTAAGAGAAATTATTTCATGTGTATAGTTATGGCAATAGTTCAATAACAGAAAATTTTCTCATATGCTTGATTATATTAATAAGTCAAAGGAGGAAAACATTATGAGGATCTCAGTTGATGCTGAAAAGGATTTTGTAAAGTCCAGCATCATTCCCAATAAAAATTAGAATTTGTAATAATTTAAATATATATATATGTTATACTAAAGCCAGCCACTTCCTTTATAACTTAACATCGTAATTATTCCTATTGAAGTCAAGTACAAGGCAAGAATGTTCACCATCACATTGTAACAATAGAAACGATAGCCAATGCAATTAGATATAAAATAGAAATAAGAAATTAAGTACTGTAAATAAGTCAGGATTGTCATTTGTTTGCAAATAATATGAAAACTCCAAAGCATCAACTGAAAAGCTTTTAGAGGCAATAAAAGATAAATTAAGATAACTAGTTATAAAATTAACATACGGGGGGTGGGGCACAGTGGCTTATGCCTGTAATGCCAACACTCTGGGAGGCCGAAGTGGACAGATCACTTGAGTCCAGGAGTTCAATACCAGTCTGGGCAACATGGTGAAACCCTTTCTCTACAAACAATAAAAAAGTTAGCCAAGCATGGTGGGATGCACCTGTAGTCCCAGGTACTCTGGAGGCTGAGGTGGGAGGATTGCTTCAGGCCAGGATGTTGAGGCTGAAGTGAGCCATGATCCCACCACTGCACTACAGCCTGGGCAACAGAGTGAGATCCTGTCTCAAAAATAACAATAATAATAATAATAATAATAATAATACGAAAATCAAGAGCTTTCTCATGTATTATCATAACCAATTTGAAAATACAATATAAAAATCCATCCCACTTACAGTAGCCACAGAAATTTAAGTAGCTAAAAATAAACACTAAAATAAATTTATAAAACTGGCTGGGCATGGTGGCTCACGCCTGTAATCCTAGCACTTTAGAAGGCCAAGGCAGGAGGGCTGTTTGAGCCTGGGAATTCAAGACCAGCCTGGGTAACATAGCAAGACCCCATCTTTATTTAAAAAAAATAAATACATACATAATGTAAAATATAAACAAAAGTTATAAGACATACTTTAAAAATGATATAATTTGTAGTGGACTATGATTGTGCCTATGATTAGCCACTGCATGCTAGCTTGGGCAACACAGCAAGATCCCTTCTCTAAAAAAAATTTTAGAATCATGACAGACTTATGAGAAATAACAATGTTTGAAATAAAAAAGCAATCTACTTTTAAATTAAATACCAAGGTTGAAAGAATGTATAATTATCTTTTAAAAGTAAGTTATATATCCAGTATAATTTTTTGGGTTTTTTATTGTTGTTTTTTTTTGAGACACGGTCTTGCTCTGTTACCCAGGCTGGAGTGTAGTAGTGTGGTCACAGCTCACTGCAGCCTCGACCTCCTATGCTCAAGCTATCCTCCTGCCTCAGCCTCCCAAGTAGCTAGGACTACAGGTGCACACCACCATGCCCAGCTAATTTTTAAAAAAAGTTTTGTAGAGAGGGGTCTTGCTATGTTGCCCAGATTAGTCTCAAACTCCTGGGCTCAAGCAATCCTCCCTCCTTGGCCTCCCAAATTGCTGGGATTACAGGTGTGACCCACCACACCCAGCCTATCCAGTATAATTCTAATCAAATGTCCAACAGGATACTTTTAGGAATTTGATAAAATGATTTAAAAATTCATTTGGAAGAGTGCCATTCAAAAATAAGAAGAGTCTTAAAAAGAAAATAAATGAGTGGGAGTTACATAAAAAATATTAAAATAAAGTATAAATTAGAATGATAAGCAGTCAACTAGGTACAGGCAAAGGGCGGGATGATGTATATCATTCAGGTTACTGTGTTGAGAAACCTAGTTATTTCTTGTGTATCTTTTCAGACACACACACCTAAATATCCTTTTCCAAAGGATATTACTCATCTAGTATATTGATTTTTTAACTTCATAATATGTATTTTATTTCTGTTATCAGATGCTTTAGATGAGCCTAGTTCTTTTGAAAGGCTGTGTAGTATTCTCTTGCTTAGATGTAGCATAATTTATTTAACTCCTCACTTTTCAATGAGCATATACGTTATTTCCAAGCCTTTGCTATTCCTTTTTTTTTTTTTTTTAAGATGGAGTCTTGCTCTGTAGCCCAGGCTGGAGTGCAATGGCGCGATCTCGGCTCACTGCAAGCTCCGCCTGCCGGGTTCACGCCATTCTCCTGCCTCAGCCTCCCGAGTAGCTGGGACTATAGGCGCCTGCCACCATGCCCAGCTAATTTTTTGTATTTTTAGTAGAGACGGGGTTTCAAGTTGAAATATATCTCTTTGTATCCGATTCTGTCTTACATGTAGTGTACATCTGTAGGTTTAGCTTCTAGAAGTAAAATTGCTAGATTAAAGAACATTTTACTTTACTTTTTTTTTTTTTTTGAGACGGAGTTTTGCTCTTGTCACACCGGCTGGAGTGCAATGGCGCAATCTCGTCTCACTACAACCTCCGCCTCCTGGGTTCAAGCGATTCTCCTGCCTCAGCCTCCCGAATAGCTGGGATTACAGGCACAAGCCACCACGCCCGGCTAATTTTTGTATTTTTAGTAGAGATGGGGTTTCACCATGTTGGCCAGGCTGGTCTCCAACTCCTGACCTCAGGTGATCCACCCGCCTCGGCCTCCCAAAGTGCTGGGATTACAGGCGTTGGACCATTGTGCCCGCTCACATTTTACATTTTGATAGACAAAACCAGGCTGCCTTCCAGATAAGTGGTACAAGTTCCAGTCATCCTAACAAAGACGGAAAGTTTGATAGCATACTGTGTTTCCCCACATCTTCACCAATACAGCATTATCAAACTGTTTTTATCTTTCCCAGTCTAATAGATGTAAAATGATATCTCATTACAGTTATAATTTTCTATTCTATTTGAGGATATTTTTCTCTGCTTAAAAGCCATTTTTTTTCTGTTACCAAAAATATTCTCCCATATTTTCTTTTAAAATTTTTATGGCTTTGTTTTTCACATTTTATTCTTTCATCCATATGGAATTTATTTTGGTGGTAGCAGCAGCGACCCAGTTGTCCCCACATCTTTACCTAATAATTCAGCTTTCCCCCCACAGAAACGAAATCCTCTCTGTATCATATTCAAATTCCTGTATGTTCTAGGATCTACCCTTAAGCTCTTTTCTGTTTAATAACATTTAGATTTCCATATAAAAATCTGAGTCATAACATACTAGAAGGAGGTATGAGTGAATTCATTTAGAGCATTTGAGTCTTGTTTCTACACGTGATAAAAACCAAAAACTTAAAAGAATTTGTACATTTTACTACATAAAATATAATAAAAAGTTTCTGTAAGTAATAGAAAGATCATAGGTTAGTTTATTCCATTTGGAAGTACAATTTCAATGTCTTTCACAATTTATGTTTGTATCCTTTAATTTATTCTACTTCAGAAATTTATCCTACATATATTTATATACATGACCAGATATGTGATCAAGGATATTCATTGCCTTATTGTTGATAGTTATAAAATCAAAAACAAAATAAATGTCCATGCTAACAGAATGATTAAACTCTGGTAAACCAATATATATGATCTAGCAACAGAATCAAGTTGCCATATAGTATGATCTGATTTCTGTTTAAAAATACCTATATCTATAAATATATATGGAGATATTTTTCTGTTAACAATGTTTGAGGATTATAATTACAGAAAACATTGCATTTCTGAAATTAAAAAAAATCTTTACGACCATATGTTACTTTTGTTATAAAAGATCCACATCATTTATTGCTGCTACTACTAAGGAAATTAGAAAGCTGGCCATAACAAATATTGGCCTTTAAGTGGCATATGGGTTGTTCATCACTTTGGGACCGTACTCATGACACACTCTGACTCAAGAATATTTTATGTTGGACCCATGAACAACCACATAATGGAGCCCCCAGACTGTATTCCAGGTATGTGTGATTGTGCTTTTTTCTAGGGAAAATGTCCATACTTTTTTTCTCCTTTTAAAAGATGGGTCTTGGTCTCTTGCTCAGGCTGGAGTGCAGTGGCTATTCACAGGCACAGTCATACTACACGGTGGCCTCAAACTCCTGGGCTCAAGTGAATCTACAGCCTCAGCCTACCAAGTAGCTGGGACTAGAGGCACGCATTGCCACACCCAGCTTCATCCATAATTTTTTGACAAATTCACAAAGGGGTCTATATCTCTCCAAAGTGTTAAGAGTGTGTGTTTTAAATGCCAGTGATTTTTAAATGCCACCTTTTACCTCAAAGGCTGAAATGAATTCTGGGCTAATCTAAATCTGTAAATAGCAATGTTTTCCCAGCTGGCTTCTTGTGTTCATCTCAATGTGAAATATTTGCATTCTGGCTTGTACCAACTATGTTAGTGTTTTTCCCTACTTTAAGCCCAGGAGCATATTATCCTTTCTTGCTTACAGAGTAAGAGCTGTGATGGGAACGTTGCCCAGGTGAGAAGCAGAAGCAAGATAAGTAATCCACTAAAACATGAGCAGATAATTGAAGCACAAATTCTGACAGTGCTTAAGGAAGACTTTGTGAGGCAATACTAACACTTCCAAGTGAACCAAGAATTAGCTAGGGAAAAAAAATGCAGTGATAGAAACCAGATAGGACTAGAATTACCTTCAGGTCCATTGAATACACAAGTTATTTTCTTTTGGTAGTAGCTGAACGCTCTTTAAAATTTGAGAATTCCCCTAGGATGCAGAGTCACATGACAGAAATGACAGAGATAACTAAACACTGGGACAAAGTACATTGAAAAGAACACAGCGTTTGCACTCAGAAAACCTAAGTACAAATCTTGGCAAGCCACTTAACTTCTTTGAGTATCTTCCTCATTTATAAAGTGAAGGAAATAAGAATAGCGAATATGTTCCACACATGATAGCCTGTAATGTTTTTTCAATATTCAGCAGGAGCAAATACAATATATGCATGAAAACTGTAAGCTTTAGGCCACTATTTTTTAAAGCCAAACAACAAAAAGCTTTACAGGTTTTTGGAATTGCTGAATATTTTAGGCTTGAGATAATTTTTGGACGTAATTTTTTCGTTCTGAAGAGAAACTTTGGAAAATATTTACAGGCACCAGGACTCGCTAGATCTATGAAATACTAAGACAGAAAAATTTAATTGTGGTGCTCCTGTAACTTCCACTTTTCTTTGCAAACGAACTTCTTTTGTATATTTAGCTTATTTCCCGTTTTCCCCTACTGGCCCCAAACTGACCAGGGCTAGTCAGTTACACTTATTAGAGCTGGCTACACCGTAAAAGCAGCCATCTATTCTTACTTGATTTTCCAGGTGCTTCAAGGCTCTACCCTAACCAAAACATTTCCCTCACCTAAATTTTTTGGCTAGAAATTCTCACTTTTAGTTATTAATGAGTTAAACTGCAAAGGTTTTATCTTTAGAAAGTCATAGTTAAAATTCACTTTATTTTCTAGCTTTCTCTCTTCACACGTTAATGTGGATTGGTTTATCAGATTAGTTAGTTGTCATTTTAAACCCTAAAGGAGAGAGATACTGGAGCTGCAAATTCTAATTAACGAAGGGGAAGTAGGAAAGAGGGGAAGCCAGTTTCGATGATGAGTGAAAGACAGAGAGAGGAATTTGGTGGGGGAGAGGTATGTGGTATGAGGGTGGCCCTCGGGGCTGATGATACCAAGGGAGGGGATCAAGGAAGTATATGTAGTACTAAAGGGGTGTGGCACTGAAGTCAAACTGCCTAATTCACAATTTTTACTAGGGTTGGTCCTGTCTCTGACTCATTTCTACTACTTGTCCTGGCAAGTTATGTAACTGCCTATTCAGTTTGGTTGAAGGGAATACGGCAAATAAGCATAACCCTTCTGTATTTTTGAAACTTAGCCATGTTAGAACATATACTAAGTAATTTAATGTGAATATGCTCTAATCCTGACCCACAGGGACTTGCCTTAGGGTTCATGGCTGCTAATCTTGATTTGTAAAAGTGTTCCCAGAAATGAAGACCAAGACAGAAGTTAAGCTTTCTAGTTTATCTTCTGTCTTAAAGAGTGTGATTTCATATTGTCTGATGGGAGTGAGCTGCTGTGCAAGAAAATTGATAATTAAAGGCTTTGTTAGGTGGAATTAGAGCATTTAATTTAAACAGGCATCACTTGAAAATAATTTTTTTAAGTCGATTGTCTTGATTTTTACATCTCCCCCTATAATGTCTACTAGAAAACTTAGGAGGAAAATGGTCATATCTACAGAGACTAGTTATTAATCTAGAGCCAAACCCAGACTTACGATATTCATATTAAAAGGGGAACCTGCCACATTCAACAACATGAAGAGGGGAAATTTGTCTTAGAGAGCTGAAACGATTAGGATGAGTAGTTCTTCAGCTATTCTAAAAAGTTAAAGTAGAGAACTATAAAATATTATACATATATGATGTAAGCATTATATTTTAACTAAAAACCTACCGTTATGCATTCATTAGCCAATCTTTGGATGCTGGGCCAAGGCATTTTGACCATGGATCTACTGTTGGGAGTTCTAGATTGTCTTATTTACATAAACACTTTCCATAATGCAAAACCAACAGTTTTTTGTTTTAGTTTTTGTTAAAGGGAACATATAGCTTGAGGACACTTGTGAAACAATATGAGTTTAGAATGCTTCCATTAAATATATTTTTGTAATATATTCCAGTTTTCTTGCCCATAGTAATTTGTGGCAATGATTTGTCTTTCCATAGCATTCAATTTCATTTTTAAAAAATGAAGAGAGATTAATACTATATACAGAGTCTTGGAGTGTGGAGGGGGAAATAAGACTTTTTACCCTTCTAATGATATGGTTATTACAGTATACCATTAATATGAACCTAAAGAAGTATAAACTCTACTGCCTTTAATCAAAGAATATACTCCAGTTACTCGGCTTTCAATAAGCATTCTCTTGCTTTTTTGTTTGAATAATCTTCCTTTCTCCGGTCCAGTTCTCTTAATGGGAAAGTCTTCTCAATAGCAGCTTGAATTGGATTAAAAGTTGGATAAAAGTGTTAGATAAAAGTCCTGGATTGGATATTATTGAGCTACTGTCTTGGACTTTTAATCCAAGACTTTTATTGGATAAAAGTCTTCTCAATAGCAGCTTCAAGCTTCTCTTCACCAATAGCAGCTTGAATTGGGTGAAGAGTTAAAGTATCTGTTAACCAAAAATCACCTTCTTCATAACCCTGTCAGTTTGTCTACAAACTAGATTCCAGTTACATTAATAATGCAAATTTAGGCCAGGTAAGGTGGATCACACTTGTAAACTCAGCACTTTGGGAGGCTAAGTGGGAGGATCACTTGAACCCAGGAGTTTGAGATCAGCCTGGGCAACAGCCTGTAGACCCCATCTCTACAAAAAATTTTAAAAATTAGTCAGGTGTAGTGGTGTGCACCTATAGTCCCAGCAACTTGGGAGGCTGAGATGGGAGGATTGCTTGAGCCTGGAAGGTGGAGGCTTCTGTGATCTGTGATGGTGCCACTGCACTCCAGCCTGGTGACAGAGTGAGACCCTCTCTTAGGAACTCCATACTCCCCAAAATTTCTTACCACTCCCAATATTTCCAGGATTTTTCAAGACATATTAATATATGCTCTGTAAACTTCCTTTGTTTTTCCACTTAGACCTCCTAAAAGTTTAATACCTGAATGTCACTTACTGTAGAGTTTCCTGACATGTCTGCTGCTGCTTATACCCTCTGTGACAGAATTAATCTTGATGTTGTAGGGATTGTCTCTCAGTGATTCCCAAACTGCCTACCAAAGAGCTAGAGCTGGGCTGGGCTTAACTGCAGAAGTGAGGCCACCACTGTGCCATACTTTGTCAGTTGGTTCTTGAAGCAGCACCAGTTGGGTTCACTATATCACAAAGTCTCTAATAAAATTAACTATTTTATATGGATTATCACCCTACATACACCCATGCATGCACACACACAGACATACACACACTCACACACATTCATACATTCATTACTTGTCTTTTAACCAAAAGTAAAACACATCTATGCATAAATTCATTCACCAGCCCTTTCTTTGAGAAATCACCAGCCCTTTCTTTCAGCAAATAGCTAGACTCTGATAATCAGGATATTACAAGGGGGTGGAAGGTGGGTACCTCAATTTAGATAAGATAAAAGATATCTTTTATTTAAAGCACTGTTACCTACTTTGGGCATGTGATCATATTTTTCTCAGAATATGAACTCTTTTAGGGCAGTGCATCAGAAAGACTATTGGCCCCAAGTAACAGAGTATCTGATAAGCAGTGGCTTAAACAGAAAGGGTTATTTTCTCACATTAGAAACCAGGTAATAGGCAACTGCTTCTGACAGTGCAGTAGCTCAACAATATCCAATCCAGGATCACTGCAATTATCTTTACCTTCCTCTTAAAGTCATAACAGGACTGCAGCAATTCCACACATTCGATCCTCTTTCAAGACCAAAAAAGAATGATGGAAAACTGCGTTTTTTTAATGTAGAAAAACTGACTTTCCCCCAAAAGACTTCTCTCTAGTATTCTTTCACCTACGTATTGATGGCCGGAATTATGTCTTATGACCACTTCTGATTGCAAGGAAAGCAAGGAAGCAAGTACATAGCTTTTCTAGCTTCTAGAAAAGGTAGGCATGAGATGAAGGGATTGAAAATATATGGGGGCCAGGCGTGGTGACTCAAGCCTGTAATCCCAGCACTTTGGGAGGCTGAGGCGGGCAGATCACAAGGCCAGGCAATCGAGACCATCCTGGCTAATACAGTGAAACCACGTCTCTACTAAAAATACAAAAAAAAAGAAAAGAAAATATATGTTAGTTTACTTAGGTAACTGTACTACCTAAGTAAACTACTTAGGTACTTTAGGTACTGTACTACATGGGGGTACTACAGACAGAGTTAATGTTCACTGGGTGGTGAGGGTAGGGTGAACAGGTTATTTGGATGTAGTAACAATAAGTTTTTCCATCAATCACTAATTAAATAAGAAAGATCTTTATAAGCTATTTCAATTTAACAAACAATTTTAAATGATTATTTGGTTTTTGAATAATACAATAATATTTTCATAAAATAATATGTTAATTTTATTTATATCACCTAATTATATTAATAACACATTCAACTATAACCACAGTAGTAAGATAAAAATATAAATTATCAACTAAAATGCAAAAATCTTATAAAAGATTAAATTTTATGTAAAGTATCATTGTTTTCTCAGCTACTATAGAAAGTGTCCTATCAAATTACCAGTCTTTCAGGGTTCATTGGTTTAGTTCCCAATTCCTGTTTGACAGTCATCAGTGCCAGGCCACTGCCTCTCTCTTTTCCCACAGTGTCGTTTGTGTAAGTGGTTTTTTTAGATGACATAGATGATTATTTCTGTCTTGCTCTAGTTATAGATTAAGCCAAGTAAATGGAATAGCTTTAAGGAAAAGGAGGCCTGTTTTGGGAGGGCAAAGAGCCAAGGTAGTTATTTGATATGATCATGAATAAAGATAAGGTTCGTATAATTTTGGTAAAATCAAGGTTCTAAGTTTATATTTGCAAGATATGTGCAAAAACCCTTGCTTGATTTTGTCTGTTTCAAACTACTATAGTAATCACTTTCTAAATAGCATGTATTTATATTAGTAATCTGGTATCTAGTACTTGGAAATTATGCTAATTTTATACTGAACTTATAACAAAGTAAACAAAAACGTATTAGCAAATTTGCCTTGTACTTACAAATTTCTTCTTCTCAAAAGGGATTTTTAATTTTGAAAGAGTTAGAGATTACATTTGGCTTACTTTTTCTGTTTTCCTAAATGCGTTTTATATTTGCTGTTACTTTCATTTTTACAGATTACAAACAATAAACGATTTCTTGTACTTTTGAAGACAAAGAAAAAAGCCTGTAGATTCAGTATGAAGCTCTTGAGAATTCCTATTACACTTGGCACCTGATAAATGATATTTTAACAAAAAATAAGTTCCTGTTTGGACATCAGTTGTGCAAACCACTTGATTCACATGCCTCTGCAGTATTAGAATATATATATATAATATATATAGCTTAAAGTGTTTTACTAATTTCCAGAAACTTATCAGTGCCAGCAAATAACACATAAGAACATACAGCTCAGTTGGTGTGTCCAATTAATAATGTTTTTAAAAATTGATAGTCTATTCAAAGATACATAGAGGTTGTATAAAGAATTTAGAGTTCTTATACTTCACCAAAATAACACACACACACACACACACACAATAACTGAAAAAAAAGATAGCTTAGTTATACAAAACAACCAGAATAAATATAACAAATTTCTTTAAATAGAACACCTGCTGGGGAAATGCGGCATGATTGAAATATCATCGATTGCATTTTGACAACATGCTTACCATTTTTCTTTGTTATTTTTGTGCTTGCGAACATATATAATTTTGAAGAATCTCGACTTAATTTTATTACAGCACTAATATTTGTATTTGACATTTTTATTATATTTCTAGTAACACATTACTAATTTCAACCTTTAGAAGGTTGCATTGCTTTGCCTATGGTAGTTATTCAATAGATATTGAATTTCCTTTTATTATTTTATATGTGTTGAAATTATTTCTCTTCCTGTTTTAGGGAATAGAGCTGATCTTTCCATTTTTTTCTGTATTTTTTTTTTTTAATTTCAGACAAGGGTATGTCCATATGCCATAAGAAAGTCAAATAGACATGGTGCAAAACCCTCTGATTGTCTGCTAGTACAATTCTAGCAGTTCTGGGAATAAGTTGAATCCATAAAATGCAAAGTAATTTTTCACTTGAAATAGAAGACAGGAAACTAATTTAATATGTACCCAAAAGATAATATTCATTTAGAATTGAAGCAAAACACCATTTATTCAAAGACAACTGACTATAAAATAGGATTCTCCTGTGGCATTAGGGTAGGCTTTGCACTCTGGGAGAATCTTGGAAGGGCCACAGAGAAACTCTCACCTTCCTTTGATTTCACAACTCCAGGTCAAATCAGGCTGTTTATCCGCAGGAAGTAGAGATATGTTGGGGTTAACTTGGTGTACAGTTGTCATGTGTTACATTTTTCTTTCTCTCCTCTACCAACTCCACATTCTGAGCTCCATTCAAAGAAATGTGTGTCCACATGAGTTATCCATGTTGCATGGAGTAGAAGGGAGGGTTTATTTATACAGTCTCAAGCCCCTTAGCTCCCATTAAAATCTTGCTAGAAAAAATTGATTTCAATGTGATTATTTAGGTTTTTAGCATTTGAAAAATGATCTTTGACTATCTCAGGATTTTTTAAAATAGAGAAATTAAAATATTTGATAAAGTTGCATATTTAAAATTTAGAAGTACAGAAAATGATGCAAAATTAAGGCAAAGTAAGAACATTAAGACGACTGATTTACTTTTTTTTTTCTGAGGTGGAGTCTCGCTCTGTCGCACAGGCTGGAATGCTGTGGCCCGATCTCAGCTCACTGCAACCTCTGCCTCCTGGCTTCAAGCAATTCTCCTGCCTCAGCCTCCCAAGTAGCTGGGACTACAGATGTACGCCACCATGCCCGGCTAATTTTTGTATGTTTAGTAGAAGCGGGGTTTTGCCATGTTGATCAGGCTGATCTCAAACTCCTGACCTCAAGTGATCCACTCACCTTGGTCTCCCAAAGTGCTGGGATTACAGGTGTGAGCCACAGCGTCCGGCCAACTTTTATACAAAGGGTATTTAGTCTAATTATTAATTTGTTTCCAAACATACTGCTTGCTAAAGTACACTTTTTCTTTAAGTTGGCTTAACTAGTAACTCATAAAAACAGGCCACGGACGGTGTCTCACACTGGTAATCCCAGCACTTTGGGAGGCAGGAGGATCACTTGAAATCCAGAGTTCAAGAGCAACCTGGGCAACACAGCAAGACCTCTATCTACAAAAAATAAAAATAATTAGTCTGTGTGGTGGCAGGCATTTGTAGTCCCAACTACTTGGGAGGCTGAGGTGGGAGGATCACTTGAGCCTAGGAGTTTGAGATTACAGTGAGCTGTGATCGTGCCAATGCACTCCAGCCTGGGTGACACAAGACCCTGTCTCTTAAAAAGAAAAATCTAAAACATAGAAAACATACATCTGATTTTAAAAATATTTTTCTTTTAGTGTATCTGAGAAGTGAAAAACTTAAAAATTGTCCAGTAATTATTATGGTGGTTAATATTTTTAATGGAAATATAATATCTGGAATTAAATTTTCTCAGTTGTTAAATGATAAGTATCTTCAAGGTGGCCAGACTTTGCTATATTAAATTGTATCCCAAAACATTTTATGTGAAATAAAGCAAGACATAGAAGAGTGCATATGGGAAATATAAGAAAGATGTGTGTGTGTGTGTGTGTGTGTGTGTGTGTGTGTGTGTATACACATATCCATATTTGCTTGTATTTATATAAAGAATTACTGAGAGGATTCAGACTATAAAAATGGTTATTTGTAGAGAACTGGGAAGAATGAGGTAAATGTGCATGGCAGCAGGTTCAAGACTTCTTACTGTATGCTGATATCTTTTACTTTTTGAAACATGTGAAATTACCTAGTCAGAAAAAACAAAAGAAAACAAAAAGTACCTTAAACAGAAAGAGAAACACCTGAGAAAGGAAAATGGAGATGTGGGTAAGGAAACAGAGATAGGAAAGTTTCTTGTAGATGGCTTCTGTTTTCTCTGAGGCTAAGGAGTGGGATAATCTGCTGATCCAATGTACTGCTGTAGTAGTAACATAAACTTTGTACCTTTCTTCCTATCTTTGCCATATATCCTGTTGAATTAAAGATACATTCTCACTGGCAGAAAATGTTGGGTGAATTTCCAAGTTAGATTTGTATTTTCCATATGACTTTTTAGATTATATCACATTTATTAACTTAAAAATAATTATTAAGAATAAAAGTGTCATCCTTATTTCACTCACTTCCAGTGTTTTCTTGAACAACTTCACTGTTCCTCTAATGTTGATGTTTTAATATATGTAATGATAGAGTTGGTAATCTATCTTCCAGATTTTTAAACAGAAAATCTTCAAGATTTTCTGTTTAAAATGCTTCATTATGTCACAAGTTGGAACTTGAGGTGCAAGACGTCAATCAAGACAAAAGTTCTCTTATTCTCTCCTCCATGAAACTTTTTCCCTCTTTTCATTCATTACAAATATTTGCTGCTAGAAAACTCTTATAAACTGCATTTTAATAAATACTCTCAAATATGGAAAACAATAATTAAGCTGAAAATTATCTATGATTTGAATGTTCACAAATAGTTTAACCTTTGAAAATAAGCATATTACAATTCAAATAGTGCTTCAGGTCTTTTAAGAGAACAGTGAAAAACAACACACAAAAGCACAATAATAGTTTATGGCCTTTATTCTCCATCTCAGGTTATGTCTTTGTAGAAGCAACCACTTTAATTCTTCCAGCTCTTTCTTCTGATTTTATCTTCATGTTTCTAAACAACATCATTAGACTGCTATTGAAAGGCAGAGTAGTAAGGTGGTCAAGAGCTGCTGGGATTTAAATCCCAGCTCTCCCACTGCCATTCCTTTTCATTCTGGATATTATTTCTTAACCAAAGCACAATTGATATTTTGTGCCAGATAATGATTTGTGGTAGGGAGCTGTACTGTGCACTATAGGATGTTTAGCAGCATCCCTGGCCTCTACCCACTAGATGCCAGCAGCACTGCCACCCCAGCTATAACAACTAAAAATGTCTCTAGGTATTGCCAAATGTCCCCTGGGGTTGGGAGCAACATCACCCCCAGTTGAAAACCACTGATCTTGGGGAAATTAACTAAATTTTCTGTGTTTTTGCTCGCTCATCAGCAAACTTGGAATTAGTAATTCCAACCTTAGAAATTACTACCTTATTAATATAGGTATTAATAATACCAACCTTAATTCCAATTGACTTGGAATTAATACTAACCTTAATCCTAGTGTCAGGATTACATGGATAGTATTTGTGAAGCACTTACTGCCTAGACCACAATAAATATTCTATAAATATTTACTCAATAAAATGGTATTTAAAATTTTTCTTCTGTTTTATCCATTACACTTTTATGCCCCTGTTTTTCCAATTCAATGATCTCAATTTCAATTTTGTCAATATTCAGCCTTTATAACGATTGCAACCACGTAATTACTCAAAACTGAGTTGCACAGCGTATTTGGATTATATTAATTTTCTTGTGCTATTTTATTTTCCTTCTGGAGTAAATAATTGTCCTTTTTTGTTTGCTTGCTTGGTTTTCTGTGTGCTTAAATGTCCCTAAACTATCAGAAACATAAATCTCCTCTCAACAAGGTTGGCAAACAAACACATTTTTCCATTTCAGGGACTTTCTTATTAGAGCTTTGCATTCTCCTACTCCAATATGTACTTGTTCTTTAGGCCTGCTGCATAGATGTCATTCTGGAATTTCTTTGTATCATTGTTCTGGGGATTCTCTTTATCTTTATTGTGTGTTTGATTCTTTATTTCTGAGTCTTATGTCCTTTTCCTTCTAGTTTGCTCTTTTGATTTAATGGCATACATCTTTCTTTTTAATTAAAAAAATTTTTTTTGAGACAAGGTCTTTCTCTGTCACCCAGACTAGAGTGCAGTGTCATGATCACAGCTCACTGCAGTCTCAACCTCCCAGGCTCAAGCAATCCTCCTACCTCAGCCTCCCAAGCAGCTGGTATTACAAGTGTGCACCATCACATCCGGCCAATTATTTTTTGTAGAGGTGGGTGGTTGCGGGGGTTCTCACTACATTGCTCAGCTTGTCTCAAACTCTGGGCTCAAAGACAACCCTCCCACCTCAGCATCCCAAAGAGCTGCGATTACATGTGTAAGCCACTATAGTGGGCCTAAAAATGCATTTATACTAAATATAATGTTGGAAATTCTTTTACCTCAAAATATTAAAAGCAGCGCTCTATTGTCTCTGGACTTTCAGAATTGCAGCTGAAAAGTCTGTCATTCTAGTTCCTGAGTTTTTAAATGTAAATTGTTTTCCCTCAGTGGAAGGTTTGGGATCTTTATCCTAAAACCTTCGTCTAGTGCTCAGACATTTCACAATAATTAACCAATTATAGTTTGTTTTTTTTGTTTTTTGTTTTTTGTTTTTTGTTTTTTTTTTGAGACAGAGTCTCGCACTGTCCCCTAGGCTGGACTACAGTGGCGCGATCTCGGCTCACTGCAAGCTCCGCCTCCCGGGTTCATGCCATTCTCCTGCCTCAGCCTCCCAAGTTAGCTGGGACTACAGGCACCCGCCACCGCGCCCGGCTAATTTTTTGTATTTTTAGTAGAGACGGGGTTTCGCTGTGTTAGTCAGGCTGGTCTTGATCTCCTGACCTCATGATCCACCCGTCTCGGCCTCCCAAAGTGCTGGGATTACAGGCGTGAGCCACCGCGCCCGGCCTACTATAGGCCGTTTAAAATCATGCTGGGCACTGGAAATTCAGGTCTTTCAGTTTAAGAAATGTTCTTGCATTATAACGCTATTAACTACTCTACCTGCCACACCCCCACCCCGGTTTAGTATCTCTGTTCTTTGTAGAGCTACCATTAATCAGATGCTAAACCTCTAATTTTCTTATGCTGCTTCTTGCTAATTTTATTCTTATTGTCTTCCCCCCTCATTTTCTGAGAAATATCTTAGATGTCATCTTTTTCCACTGAATTTTTATGTCCTATTTTTAATTTACAGGAGCTCTTTCTGGATCTTTGAATGATTCTTTTAAAAACATACAGTATTACCTGGGCATGATGGCTTGTACCTTTAATCACAGCTACTCAAGAGGCTGAGGTGAGAAGATCACTTAAGCCCAGGAGTTTGAGGTAGCAGTGAGCTATGAGCCTCACTGCACTCCAGCCTGGGCAATATATAATACACACACACACACACACACACACACACGCATACACACACAATATTATGTTATGTTACCTAGCATACAATATCTTCTCTCATCTCTTTGAAGGTGACAGTGATACTTTATTTACTCCAAATGCTATTTTTTTCTGTTTATTGTTATCTTCTCTCTCATGTTAGAGGTTTCCCTCAAATGACTTGTGATCTTTGTCTACCCTTTTGTGTTTAAGAATGAGTTACTACATCATAACCCCATCATACACCATGGAGTGTTTTTGGTTATGATGTAGTAACTCATTCTTAAACACAAATGCAAGTTTGCTTTACCATTTAAAAAGTAATCAATGTAACTCTGCATATCAACAGACTAGAAACAAAACAAAAACAACATATGATCTCCTGTGTCATCCCCTCCCAAAGCATTTGAAATAAATGTAATAACCATTCAAGATTCAAAAAAAGAAAAATAAAACTCAGCAAATTAGGAGTAGAAGATAACGTCCTCAACCTGATAAAGGATATCTACCAAAAAACTAGAGCTGACATACTTAATAATGAAAGATATTTATTTTCTTTTAAAAATCAGGACCAAAGAAAATACATTTGTTCTAACTACTTGTGTGTATTAGTCAGGGTTCTCCAGAGAAACAGAACCAATAGGATGGATCTCTTTCCCATCCGATTCCATAATCCATATTATGATATCAAATATCCATAATATCTGAGATATTAGAGGAATTGGCTGACATGATTATGGAGGCTGAAAAGACCCACAACCTGCCATCTGCAAGTTGGAGACCCATGAAGGAAAGTGGTATAATTTCAGTCTGAGTCTGAAGGCCTGAGAATCAGGGGAGAATCAGTGCGAATCTTAGTCTAAGGGCAGGAGAAGGCCAATGTCCTGGCTCAAACAGGCAGACAGGAAGAAAAGAAGGGAGTTTCTCTTTCCTCTGTCATTTTGTTCTATTCAGGCCCTCAACAGATTGGATGATGCCCACCCACACTGGGAAGGGCAGTCTATTTTACTGAATCCACTGATTCAAGTGCTCATCTCATTCAAATACATCCTCATAGACACATGCAGAAATAATGGTTAATTTGTGTACACTTTGGCACAATCAAGTTGACACGTTAACCATCATATTTTGTTAAATCATATATTAACTGCCCTGTTCAGAGCAATGAGGCAAGAAGAAGAAATAAGAGGTGTACAGATTATAAAGGAAGAAATAAAACTGTCAGCATTCTCAGATGGTGTAATTTGCCCCCCATCCCCTCCCAAAGATTATTTAAAATTCTACTAAAATTAATAAGTGAGTTTAGCCAGGTCATGGAACATAAGATTAACATACAAAAGTAAGTTGTATTTCTTAGCTATAGGTCTGACTTTAAAAAAAATTGCATTTCTCCAAATCAAAACCACAATGAGATACCATCTCACACCAGTTAGAATGGCAATCATTAAAAAGTCAGGAAACAACAGGTGCTGGAGAGGATGTGGAGAAATAGGAACACTTTTACACTGTTGGTGGGACTGTAAACTAGTTCAACCATTGTGAAAATCAGTGTGGCGATTCCTCAGGGATCTAGAGCTAGAAATACCATTTGACCCAGCCATCCCATTACTGGGTATATACCCAAAGGACTATAAATCATGCTGCTATAAAGACACATGCACACGTATGTTTATTGTGGCACTATTCACAATAGCAAAGACTTGGAACCAAGCCAAATGTCCAACAATGATAGACTGGATTAAGAAAATGTGGCACATATGCACCATGGAATACTATGCAGCCATAAAAAATGATGAGTTCATGTCCTTTGTAGGGACATGGATGAAATTGGAAATCATCATTCTCAGTAAACTATCGCAAGGACAAAACACCAAACACCGCATGTTCTCACTCATAGGTGGGAATTGAACAATGAGAACACATGGACACAGGAAGGGGAACATCACACTCTGGGGACTGTTGTGGGGTGGAGGGAAGGGGAAGGGATAGCATTAGGAGATATACCTAATGCTAAATGACGAGTTAATGGGTGCAGCACACCAGCATGGCACATGTATACATATGTAACTAACCTGCACATTGTGCACATGTACCCTAAAACTTAAAGTATAATGATAATTTAAAAAATTGCATTTCTCTATATACTTGTAATTAAACAATTAGAAATTGACATTTAAAAAATATAACAATAGCATCAAAAAGGATGAATAATAAGGGATAAATCTAAGAAAATGTGGAAAATTTCTATATTGAAAACTATAAAACATTGGTGAATGAAATGAAAGAAAACTTAATAAGTGGAGAGACATATCACGTTTATGGATTCAAAGACTTTTTAATGGGTAAATTTATCTCACATTTATCTATAGAATCTGTGCAATTTCAATCAAGATATAAGCAGCTTTTTGAGTAGAAATTGATAGGCATATTCTAAACTTTGTTTGGAAATGCAAAGGACCTCGTATAAGCAAAATGATTTTAAAACAGAAAAACAAGAAAGGCCTCCCACTGTCTGATTTCAGTACTTATTCAGCTGCAGTATTCAAGACAGTGTAGTATTGGGAGTAAGGATAGATATATAGATAAAGATAGTACAGAAAGATGCCCACATATATTCAATTAAATGATCCCAACAAAGATGACAGAGTAATTTCTTGAGGTAAAACATTGTTAGTAAAAGGTGCTGGAACATCCATATGCAGAAAACTGAAGCTAAAACCTATCTCCACCATATAAAGAAATTAACTTGAAATTGTACATAGATCAAAATGTGAAACCTAAAGCGATATAAATTTCTAGGGGAAATTCTTTGTGACCTTTGATAGTAAAGCTTTCTTAGATAAGACATAAAAAGCATCAACTATTAAAAAATTGGAAAATTAGAGTTTATAAAAATTAAGACCTTGTGCTCTTCAAAAGATTCCTGCAAAAGTGAAAAAATAAACAAGCCACAGATTGGGACAAAATATTTGTGAAGGATATATCTGATTAAGAAGTTATATCCAGAATATATGAAGAACTTTCAAAACTAAAGAAAACAATTCATTTTTTTAATTGGGCAAAAGATTTAAACAAATATTTTACTAAAGAAGATATCCAGGTAGCAAATAAACACATGATATTCACCAAAATTATTAATTAGGAAAATGCAAATTAAGATGAATATCATTATATACCTACTAGAATGGCTATATTTTAAAAGTTTGACACTGCCAATTACTGGTAAAGATGCAAATCAGCGGGAACTTTCAAATGTTGCTGGTGGGAATGCAATATGGCACAGCCATTTGGCATTTTCTTATAAACTCAGACCCAGGTTCATGAGCATGAGACTGTGCAATTGATCAGGGCCTCATGCTCAAAAGAGTCCCATACTCGGCTTAATATTCCACTGTTAGTATCTTGAAATTCTAATAATTTTGTCTCGAAACCTGTATTTTATAAGTAAGGCCTGTTGGAACACTGGACTAAGAAATTCGTCTGCCAGTACTTTCTGCCCTGTTTGCATATAGTGTTGGAGTTACCCCATGAACACAGAATTCCAAGGGACCCAGTGGTGCCTACAAGTTTAATGAGACTCACAGCTAGCACAAGGTAAACACGTTACAGCTAAGTCTGAGTAAACATAAATACTGATAACCTCTTGAGGCTATGTTTTTTATTTGAACTAGAGTTGTTTCTAATGCAAAAAGAAGACAATGGCATTCTAAGAAACACAAATGAGCAAGGAATCCTATGATATCCTTTCTTATTCCCATTGTTTCCTAGTATTACACAGCTGGTTTTGCTGAAAGTAATGATGCCATAAGTCAAAGGTAGAGAGTGTTGGTAGAATGTGTTGGTAGACTTGAAATAAAAAATTGAGTAAATTTTGTGTAGTGTTTCCACTGTTCTGGTAAGAACAAAATATATGTGCATGTATGAACTACAAAATAAGAATTGTGTGATTTTGGTGATCCTACATAGGAGTTAAATGTACATATATACATTTAAAGCTAGCATTATGCAATATAAAGACGAATGACAAAATTCAGCCTAATAATTTAAAATTTTTCCTTCCTTAGAAAAAATTTTAACTAGCAAATAAAAAATAAAAAACCATGACAAACTGAAAAAAAAGACCAAGGAAGAAAGGAAAAAGCTTTATATTTTATATTTTTAATGACACCTTTTTTCTGCTTTTTGAACAAGGGGCTCGTTACATAATGTAGCTGACCCCAAATAAATTACACATACATTTACCATAGACAAGTAAATCCAATTATTGGGCTTCAGTGTAAGGTTGTCAGGAGATAGCCAACTGTATCTTTGGCAGCCCACCAATTTTTAGTATGAGGTCTTTTCTCTCCTTGATTTCTCTAGGAAGGAAAGCTCCATTCATTCCTTTTCAGGAATGAATTAGTTTGCTTCTTGACTTTCCCAGCTACAGGTACTTAACTTTTAACTTCCTCTGTTCAGCTAAGAAGTCAATTGTTACTTGATCATATGCTTTCCGGTTTTTAACCTATTTTTGACAGTTCTCACTGTTGTTATTTTATCTCTAGTTCTCCTTTTATTTAAGGTTCTAAATTTTTAAAAGTTTATTTCCTGCCATCATTTTTGTGATGTTTGGAAAGGAGAATTGATAAGCTCATATAGGTGTTCTATTCACTATCTTTTACTGGAGATACACACACACACACACACGTATATATACATCCAGTAAATATATATATACATGTATCTATCCAGTAATATATATATATATTTAAATTTTGGATGTCATTGCAAAGATTTTTTTAAATTAATTTTATTTTTTACAGATTCCTATCACTAAAAAAAAAAACCCTAAGTATTTTATTAAGTATCTTTTATATAAAACAATACAACTTTAAAAAATAAACAGGACAGGCCCACAGAGATAATAGAACCTGAAAGAAGGATCCATGTCTATAGGAAGAGTAGAGATTATGGCATCTTCTCAGCAGGGAATTCTGCACACCCCACCTCCCTTAGCTGGTTAAAAACGCTGTCTGGTAGCTGGTTATAACTGGAACTGAGTCTGTGGTAGAGATATAAAGTTAGAAGTTATTAACAACTGAAACTAATCAGATTCAATTCCACCCTGGCATCTGCTTATCTCAAGACTCAAACTGGCCATGGGCGACTAAAGACCCTCCTCCAACCTCTTGGTGACTCCTCTGCCCATCCCCCTTGTTTTGTTAACTCCTATTTAGTTTTTCAGACTAAATGTCACCTACTCCAGGAAGTCTTTCCTGAAACCATTCTACTAAGCTAATTTAGGTGTTCTTCCTTAACTCAAGTTATTATTTTCATAATAACTTCAGTTCTCAGGTTATAGGTATATTCTTTATCACTGTATTTACCAAATTATAATTATTTATAAATATTTCAGGGATCAGCAAACTTTTTCTGTGAAGTTTACAGCAAGTAAATATTTTAGAACTTGTAGGCCAAGAGGGAAAATCAAGGATATTCTGTAGGTACTTATATAACAAAAGAGAAAACAATTTCCCATGATTTTTTTTTGGCAAAAGTAAAATTATAATATTGAGTATTATTTTCATAATACCAAGTATACTAATCAGAAGAATGGAATTATTTTGGTGGGGGATAACATTTTTCTTAATTGGGGTTCAAAGTTAGTGTTCCCTGTCATCAGATTTATCTGTAATATTTATCTGTAAAAATAAATTTACCTGTACCTATTTATCTGTAAAAACCATTCTTAGGTCACAAGTCTTACAAAAACATGCAGTGTAGTTTGCTGAGCCTGGATCTATTTAACTATTTGTCTCTACCATATTTTGAGTTATGTGATTTCTTTTGGGTCTTATTCATCTTTGGATTCCCAGGCAACACACTACCTGGCACATTATAGGTGCTAAGTAACTTTAAACAAGTTTTGTTTTGTTTTGTTTTGTTTTAAGCAATGAAGATATTTGAGTCTTGGTTATCTCAGACTTTTATCTTGATGGATAGTACTTTCACTTTTTTTCTCAGCTGAAATAAACAGTTTTCTCCTTTTATTTTTGAAATTAAGTACTTTATTTTTGTGGACTTAGGGGTGCAAGTACAGTTGTGTTACATGGATATGTTGTGTAGTGGGGAAATCTGGGCGTTTAATGTACCCATCATCTGAATAGTGTGCATTGTACTAAACAGGTGGTATTTCATTCCTCACCCCCTCTCTCACCCACCTACCTTTTGGAATTCCCAGTGTCTATTACTCCATTCTGAATGTCCACGTGTACCCACTGTTTAGCTCTCACATATAAGTGAGAGCATGTGGTTTTTGATTTTCTGTTTCTGAGTCATTTCACTAAGGATAATGGTCTTCAGTTCCATCTATGTTGCTGCAAAGACATGGTTTTATTCCTTTTTATAGCTGAGCATATTTCATGGTATATATAATACCACATTTTTTTAAATCCCACAGGTAGGTAGGTAGGTAGGTTGATTCCATGACCTTGCTAGTGTGAACGGTGCTATGATAAGCATACAAGTGCAGCTGTCTTTTTTTAAAAATACGATTTAATTTTCTTTGGGTAGATACACAGTACTGGAATTACTGGATCAAATGGCAGTTCTGTTTTTAGTTCTTTGAGAATTTTCTGTACTGTTTTTCACAGGAGCTGACTTAATTTACATTCCCACCAACAGTGTATAAGTGTTCCCTTTTCTCTGCATCCTCGTCAACACCTGTTGTTTTTTGACTTTTTAATAATAGTCATTCTGACTGGTATAAGGTGATACCTCATTGTGGTTTCAATTTGCATTTCTTTGACGATTGGTGATGTTGAGCATATTTTCATATGTTTATTGGCCGCTTGTATGTCTTTTTTTGATAAGTGTCTGTTCACGTCCTCTGCCTACTTTTTAGTGGAGTTATTTGTTTTTTTCTTGTTGAATTGTTTGTATTCCTTGTAGATTCTGGATATTAGCCCTTTGTCAAATGCATTGTTTGTGAATATTTTCTCTGATTCTGTAGGTTGTCTGTTTACTGTGTTGATTGTTTTGCTGTGCAGAAGCTTTTCAGTTTAATGAAGTCCCATTTGTCTATTTTGTTGTTGTTGTTGTTGCATTTTTTTTGAAGGCTTAGTCATAAATTCTTAGCCCAGACCAATGTCCAGAAGAGCTATTCCTAGGTTTTCTTTGGATTTTTATAGTTTCAGGTGTTACATTTAAGTCTTTAATTCATCTTGAGTTAATTTTTATATATGGTGAGAAAGAGCAGTCCAATTTCATTCTTCTGCATATTGCTCTTTAATTATCCCAGCACCATATATTGAATAGAATATCCTTTCCCCAGTGTATATTTTTGTCAACTTTGTTGAAGACCTGTTGGTTGTAGGTGTGTGACTTTATTTCCGGGTTCTCTATTCTGTCTCATTGATCTGTGTGTCCATTTTTATACTAGTACCACACCGTTTCAGTTATTATAGCCTTGGTTATAGTATAATTTGAAATCAGGTGATGTAATACCTCCAGCTTTACTGTTTTTGCTTAGGATTGCTTTGGCTACTTGGGCCGTTTTTATTTTTGGTTCCAGGTGAATTTTAGGATTATTTTTTCTAATTCTGTGAAGAATGACATTGGTAGTTTAAAAGGAATTGTGTTGAATCTGTAGATTGCTTTGGGCAGTATTAATGATTTGATTCCTCTAATCCATGACCATTTGATATTTTTCCATTTGTTGGTGTTATCTATGATTTCTTTCAGCAGTGTTTTGTAGTTTTTCTTGTAGAGATTTTTCACCTCATTGGTAAAATATATTCCTGGGTATTTGGTTTATTTGTAGTTATTGTAAATGGAATTGAGTTCTGACTTGGTTCTCAGCTTGATCATTATTGGTATATAGAAATGCTACTGATTTTTATATGTTGATTTTGTATCCTGTACCTTTGCTGAAGTCATTTGTTAAATCTAGGAGTCTTTTGGAGGAGTCTTCAGGGTTCTCTATGTATAAGATTATATCATCAGTGAACAGAGATATTCGACTGTCTCTTTTTCAGTTTGGATGCCTTTTATTTCTCCCTCTTGCCTGATTGCTCTAGCTAGAACTTCCTGTCTTCTCATTTTTATTGCGAAGGTTTGCTTTCTGTTACAATAATAATACTTCACATATATTTTAGGAGATGTTGACTATTTTTTCCTTTATGCTATCTTCTTGAGCATCTAACCTTCCCTAAGAAAAAATAAATCACTTTGACATAAACTTCTTTACTGATCTAATTTCATTCTATTAGATAGATAAGATAAGCGTGGTGGCTTATGCCTGTAATCCCAGAACTTTGGGAGGCCGAGGGGGACTGATCACCTGAGGTCAGGAGTTCGAGACCAGCCTGGAGAAAATGGTAAAACCCTGTCTCTACTAAAAATACAAAAATTAGCCGGGTGTGGTGGCATGCACCTGTAATCCTAGCTGCTTGGGAGGCTGAGGCAGGAGAATCACTTGAATACGGAAGGTGGAGGTGGCAGTGAGCTGAGATCACACCACTGTACTCCAGCCTGGGTGACAGAATGAGACTCCGTCTCAAAAAAAATAATAATTTAAGTTTTAAACTGTGCATTCTTAGTAGCATGATGAAATCGCATGCTGTCCAGCTCCATCTGGCCTGGGATGTGAATGTCCCCTTGTCCAATGTATCCACACTGTATATATTACCCTCCCATTAGTTACTTAGTAGGTCTCTTGATTATCAGAGAAGTAAACAAAAAACATACTATATATACGATTCAGTACTATCCGTGGTTTCAGGCATCTATTGGAGGTCTTGGAATGTATCTCCCAAGGACAAATGGGGAGGACTACTATATTTCTCTTTTAAATTTCTCCATATGTCAGTGAATCTACTATCAAATGAAATTCAAGATTTTAATAAGTAAATATTTATTTGTATAAATTTAAGGGGTACAAGTACAGTTTTGTTACATAGATATATTACATAGTGGTGAAGTCTGGGCTTTCAGTCATACCATTACCCAAATAGTGTGGATTAAGTACTACTTTGACATTATGCACTACTTTTCCTTTAAGAATTTTCGACCAGGTGTGGTGGCTCACGCCTGTAATCCCAGCACTTTGGGAGGCCGAGGCGGGTGGATCACCTGAGGTTAGGAGTTCGAGACCAGCCTGACCAATATGGTGAAACCCTGTCTCTACTAACAATACAAAATTAGCCAAGCGTGGTGGTGCATGCCTGTAATTTCAGCTACTTGGGAGGCTGAGGCAGGAGAATCGCTTGAACCTGGGAGGCAGAGGTTGCAGTGAGCTGAAGTTGTACCATTGTACTCCAGCCTGGGCAACAAGTGCAAAACTCCATCTCAAAAAAAAAAAAAAAAAAATTTAGAACTAATATTTCATACTGAGTTTTCAAGTATGAAAAATTATACTTTTGAATAAGATTTTTATGTACAGTATACAATCTAAGTAATTTTAAAATGCAGTCTTGAAAGATGTACACCAAACTGAATATGATTACCATGGTTTTTTATTTTTGTTTTTGTTTTGAGACAGTTTCATTCTGCCACCCAGGCTGGAGCGATCACAGCTCACTGCAGCCTCAACTTCCCAGGCTAAGGTGATCCTCCCACCTCAGCTGCCTGGGTAGCTAAGACTACTAAGGCATGCACCACCATGCCAGGCTAATTTTTGTATTTCTAGTAGAGACGGGGTTTCGCCATGTTGCCTAGACCGATCTTGAACTTCCGGGCTCAAGTGATTCTCCAGCCTTGACCTCCCAAAGTGCTGGGATTATAGGTGAGAACCACTGCATCTAGCCTGATTACCATGCTTAAATGAAAAATTAAGGACATTGGTGATGATTAGTTACAATATAGACTACTTTTTTTTTAAAAAATGGATTCTCACTCTGTCACTCAGGTTGGAGTGCAGTGGTACTGTGTCGGCTCACTGCAAACTCCGTCACCTGGGTTCAAGCAATTCTACTGCCCCAGCCTCTGGAGTAGCTGGGAATACAGATGCCCAGCACCATGCCCGGCTAATTTTTGTATTTTTTAGTAGAGACAGGGTTTCACCATGTTGGCCAGGCTGGTCTAGAATTCCTGACCTCAGGTGATCCACCTGCCTCGGCCTCCCAAAGTGTTGGGATTACAGGCGTGAGCCACCACGCCCGGCCTAGACTACTTTTATATCTGGTGAATGTAGGAAGGAAACAGGATGCTTCTCTGAAAAGAACTCATATTTTTTTGTGCCCAGTAATTTCCTAAGAGATTGCATCTTAGTCTTTGTTTTCCATAGATCCACTATCATCACATCAACATTATTATCAGGGGTAGTATTTGAGTACTTTTTGGTTCTAATTTCTAGGGATAAAAATAGTAGACATGATCCTTGACCTTGGGAAGAGGGAATTAATATAGGCCGTATACCAAGTGAATGGATGGAGGAACAAAGTCAATACCAAATGATAATACAGAAAATACTTGCCAAAAGAGTGCAGGGAAGAGGATGTTCCACAAGGATGTTAATATGTGCAAATCTTTTGGTAGGGAGATGATTGGAAAAGACTTCCTGAAGAGGTAGAAGTTAAACTACAGCTTCAAGAAAGGATACCGTCTAGGCAATGGAGAAGTTATAAGAGACTTGGGGGGAAGGAATTGAGCAAAACCATGAAAGTAGAAAGAATGTGAGTATGTGTTCAGGCAACAATGAATAGGCCAGTCTGTGGTGAGCAGGAGTTTTATTTAAGGAAGTAGTTGAAGATACATTTTCAGTGTTAGGAAGGAACGTGATGAGGAAGGACAAGTATAGGAGTTTGATAGTTTACTGCAAAAAAATGATAAGCTGTCAGAGAAATTTAAATAGGAAGATGGAGTTGAGATAAGCACAAAATATTGTATGCAAGCTAAATCTAATCTATTCCTGGGCTGAAGCATTGAATACTGTTAATTATCTTTGCTATATAAATGTGTGCTGCATCTGCTACATCTGCATACTTTTTCATTGTGCTCTGTTTCCCTTAGCATTATCGAAAAGCTAAATACAATTTAATCACTGATGTTTTAGAGGGACCTTGAAGACCTTTCTGTAACTCAACTATTTGTCCTTTTGTTGGATCAATTATTATATTTTGGATGAATGGAAATGCTAGCTTTTAGAGAAAAATTGTGTGTTTGAGAGTAATTTATAGACTACAACGGTGTAAGAAGATATTTTATTAATATTCTATAAATTTAAGATTTGTTCCTGTCTACTCTTAAATTACAAAGTAATACAATGGTGGAATTGGAAACTTTTAGTTCATTTTTACATGGATTTATTCTTTTGAGCAAAGTAGGAAATGAGGATATGTATGATGTGAGAATATACTCAGTATTTCAGCAATAAAAATATATTGTTCTGAGCTGTTTTTAAAAGTGAATTCATATATAGAGAAGTTTGATTTGCTTAATGTGTTGTTAGTGTACAGTAGGAGGCAGACTCATCTTCCCTCTCCCCAGCACCTCACATTCTGAGTGAACATGGGAGCCATCTGGCTGCCACATTTGCACCCAGCTGCACTCTCAACAGGAGTGGTATATGTAAGAAGTCTCACAGAAGCCCATTTGTAAGGTTAGACTTCCTCCTGCTAGTCTAGATAAGCTCTCGAGACGCCAAATCATTAAGCACAGTTTCCAGTGTGGGAGGCCCTTGAACTTCCCCCGCCATCTCAGGCTTGAATAAATGCAGATTGTTCCACGAGCCTAAGCAAATACTCTATTGCGTTACTCTCCAGAGTAGCTTGAGATTGTACACTTGAAGAATTCCTCCCCAAGACTATCTTGCTATACTGAAAATGCACCCTTTTCAGAGCTTTGAGGTCTAAATCCAGCCTAAAGAATATTTGCCGGTTTCACCTCCTTAAAAAGGTGGTAGAAAAGGAGGAAGGGGTATCTCCTCATGGCGCTATATGTGCATGGGATCACACAGATTTCTCTCCATTGCAGAGTGGAGAGTGCAAGAATTGGATTCATTTGGTGGTGTCTGTGCATGTCTCCATTCATAGGCAAATAAATGTTTTACACAACTGTTCCTTATCTTCTTTCTTTGGTTGGCTTGCATTCCTTTTCAGTTGTATACTATATCTTAAGAGAGGGGAGAGGGAAAGATGTCAATGAGGAAGCAAGCAAGAGGCTCTGAAACAAGCTGCTTTTGGAGAGGCCACTTCTGTACTACTAATGGTTTTGGTCCTTTTCCTCTTCTTTTGCATTTCTTTTTCAAAACACCATACATCCAATGCCTTTCCATGGCCAGGAGACTGTTCATCTCAAAAGCTATACAAACCTAGGCAAAGCTATGCAAAAAAGAAGTAGTTTAGATGTACAGTAGCCCCTCTTATCAATAGTTTTGCTTTCCACAGTTTTAATTACCCATGGTCAACTATGGTCCTAAAATAGTAAATGGAAAATTCCAGAAATAAGCAATTCATAAGTTTTGGGCCAGGCGTGGTGGCTTATGCCTGTAATCCCAGAACTTTGGGAGGCCGAGGGAGACTGATCACCTGAGGTCAGGAGTTCGAGACCAGCCTGGAGAAAATGGTAAAACCCTGTCTCTACTAAAAATACAAAAATTAGCCGGGTGTGGTGGCATGCACCTGTAATCCTAGCTACTTGGGAGGCTGAGGCAGGAGAATCACTTGAATACGGAAGGTGGAGGTGGCAGTGAGCTGAGATCACACCACTGTACTCCAGCCTGGGTGACAGAATGAGACTCCGTCTCAAAAAAAATAATAATTTAAGTTTTAAACTGTGCATTCTTAGTAGCATGATGAAATCGCATGCTGTCCAGCTCCATCTGGCCTGGGATGTGAATGTCCCCTTGTCCAATGTATCCACACTGTATATATTACCCTCCCATTAGTTACTTAGTAGGTCTCTTGATTATCAGAGAAGAAAACAAAAAACATACTATATATATGATTCAGTATTATCCGTGGTTTCAGGCATCTATTGGAGGTCTTGGAATGTATCTCCCAAGGACAAATGGGGAGGACTACTATATTAGGTAATCAGAAAAATTACTCCAATCCTAAATGGGCCTAGATACCACAAACATAAAAGATGAAAAGTAAACAGATACTTCATCCCATAAATCTGGTAATTTAATTATCTGGGTATAAATAATGCTGCTACTTTGAACAAATTCTTTTTCAAATATTCTGATTTCTTTTCTCTCCTGGAATTTTCACAATGATTTCACCTGCTAACCTCAACATCATTTTTTTTTACCTCCCTCATATTTTGTAAATGAATTGTTATGTTGGCAATCAAAAGTTTCCTGTAAGTAAACTATAAATCAAGATACTATTATGAATAAAATTCCTTTCTTCCATATTAAATTTAAGCCCCACTTCTTTCAGTTTACAAAGGTTTCCATGACTTTTATCTCTACCTACATATTTGCTCTCTTCTCATGCACACTTGCTTTTTCCTCTCATTGTAATTATTCAACATCACACAAATATTTACTAAGTGCTCAATATATATAAGACACATACCAAGGGTTATGTAGGAGTTTTTATGTGCTTGTAAGGAGGAAAGAAATAAACATAACAATACAAGGTAGTATTTGACTGGTACCTTAAGAGTTATACAAAGAAGGAGCTTAAAGCATTTAGATGACAGAGAGCAGTTTCAGCTGGAGGAATTCTGGTTAGGAATTCTGGTTATGGAAGAAGTGGCATATGAATATTACCTTAGATGGGTAGGATTTCGACAGAGAACATTCTAAACACAGGCAGCAGTGTAATCCACTGTAGAAATATGGGAAAGTGTGTAGTGTATATTAGACAATGATTTGCAACATAGTTTAACTTACAGTATGTGTGGGGATAGTGCAGCAGGTAAAGTTGTTTTTTTTTATTTTTATTTTTTTGAGACAGGGTCTTGTCCTGTCACCCAGGCTGGAGTACAGTGGCTGGATCACAGCTCACTGCAGCCTCGACTTCCCAGGCTCAAGCAATCTTCCCACCTCAACCTCCCAAGTAGCTGGGACTACAAGCATCGGCTACCATTCCTAGCTAAATTAATTAATTTATTTATTTACTGAGATAAGGTCTCCTTATGTTGCCCAGGCTGGTCTCGAACTCCTGGGTTCAAACAGTCTTTCTGCCTTGGCCTCCCAAAGTGCTGGGATTATAGGTGTGAGCCACTGTACCCAGCCTAGCAGCATGTAAAATTGATGAGTAGATTGGCATCTGATGTTAGGAGCATTGATGCTGAGGCTAGATTAACAATTAAAACTTTATTCCAAAAGTATTAACCCTTGAACTATTTTATTTATTAATTTTTTTGATAGGCTCTTGCTCTGTCACCCAGGCTGGAGTGCAGTGGCATGATCACAGCTCACTGTAGCCTCCACCTCCTGGGATCAAACAATCTTCTTGGGGTTTCCCTATGTTGCCAAGGCTGGTCTTGAACGCTGGGGCCCAAGGGATCCTCCCGCCTTGGCTTCCCAAAGTACTAGAATTACAGGCATGAGCCACCATGCCTGGCCCAACTCTTGAACTTTCTGAACAGGATAGTTATGCAATCAAAGTAGAAGTTAGAAGTAAGAGTCAATTTAGAAAGGATCGAGTGGGGATATTTACCAGAGATGGGAAAGCCTTTCAGGGGAGAACAGTAGTGATCCAAGAAGGAAGTGGTAAATGTCCAAATTAAGATGATAAAAATTAGAATAGGGAAAAATGAATGATCCAACAAGAATTGCAAAAGAAGAAACAGTTTATATTTCTTCCAACTAGATTGTCTGTTTTCTGGGAGCAAGTCCTCTGTCTGCCTCTTGTCTCCCCAATACACTGTACATTGCTTGACATAGAAAAGTGTTTTATAATGAATAAATAACCTCCTTAATTATCTGTTTCATCTACTTTCATATTGTCTGCTTTTAAGTAATTACGTCTTAACAATTAGACTATTACTCAATCACCTTCTCTTCTCATTTCTCCCTCATATATATACAGAGAGAGCCAGCACAGCTAATTTTTCATAAGAAACAGATCTCAATAACACCAGAATAGTTCTTCATTCACTGTAAATCAACAAGGGAAGCAAGAATGAACAGTTGATTGTAGATAAGAGGAAGGAGGTTTTGGAGAATTGCTCTCAGTAAGAAATGAAAGAGCTTTTGAAACTAGGTTCAAATATGTCGAAAACACATGAGAGTCTGGATTATTAACACATTATAGAATAATTTTTTGAAATACTACCACTACTTCTAATAAGCATTATATTACTCACATTTTAGCATAAGAACTTATAATACACAGCAACTGACAGAGTCTTGCAGGACAGGGATCCCCACCCCCCAGGCCATAGATCATTATGGGTCCATGGCCTGTTAAGAACTGGGCTGTAGAGCAGGAGGTGAGCTGTAGGCGAGTGAGCATTACCACCTGAGCTCTGCCTCCTGTCACATCAGCAGTGGCATTAGATTCTCATAGGAGCATGAACCCTACTGTGAACGGTGCATGTGAGGAATCTAGGTTGTACACTCCTTATGAGAATCCAATGCCTGATGGTCTGACATGAAATAGTTTCATTCCCCCTACTCCCGCATTCATGGAAAAAATTGTTTTCCACAAAACCGGTCCCTGGTGCCAAAAAGGTTGTGAACTGTTGACCTAGGAGATTGAACAGGGATTGTAATACATGTGAGCAGGATTTCCTATGCTTTGCTCTATTTCTGACATGGACTTTATAGTGGCAAACACGCTTCATTCCTTGCACAGCTCATTAAATATATTTCATCATGTCCTAGGACTGCACAGGAAAGAATCCATTAACTGTATGAAAATGATTTTAAGTCTCTTTATTTTGAACTGAGAATAATGTCCCAAGATTCCTATCCTGGGGTCAATAAGGATTATTGCACAGTTTTTTCCTCTGTTTTGCAATGCTAAGTTTATAGCTTACTGCATCACTTAAATAAGGGAATTGCCAATGTATTACTACTCAACTACTTTAGATTAGCTGTTAGAGAGATAAGGGTGATGAATGGTGCTTAGCCCCAGTGGCGAAATTGACCTGGTTTCACGCTTTCAGATAGAACCAGCAGGTTTATCAACTACTCCCTAAAATAAATATTTGGGAGTATGTGACAAAGGAGTGTAACTAATTCTATACAAACCTTTAAACAAGAATTCCATTATAAGTTGCAATAAATATTGAAAGAAGATAGATCTCTTATTTGAAAACTGTCTTCTAAGGCAAATACAGCATATTTCCATTTTAAAAAGAAGAGATTATTTTGTAACATCCAACCTATAGGGGCACACACTGGTAGACTTTGGAAAATACTGAAAATATCCACCAATTGAGGTTTGCTAACAAGTCTCACTCTGACTCTGAACCTTGGAGTAAATTATTTTTCTATATTGAAAAGTCTTGTCATTTTCGTTAAAGTGCGTTTGTATGTTTACATATAAAGTAATGTATGTAAAATTTAACAACTTTAAGTTCACCATGATTTAATTTAGCAGAATTTTGAAGCAAAATGGTTACTGCTGAAATTAAATGATTAGTAATATTCTATTTTTATTTTATTTTTTGTCTTTACAATACAACATGATATTCAGTGATTAGTAATATCCTAAATTAAAAAAAATTGACTGGTTTTATAAGGAAGGTGAGTGACTATTTTCTTTTCTTTTTTTTTTTTTTTTGAGACAAAGTCTTGCTCTGTTGCCAGGCTGGAGTGCAGTGTTGCGATCTCGGCTCACTGCAATCTCTGCCTCCCAGGTTCAAGCGATTCTCCTGCCTCAGCCTCCCCAGTAGCTGGGATTACAGACACGTGCCACCACACCCAGCTAAGTTTTGTATTTTTAGTAGAGACGGGGTTTCACCATGTTGGCCAGGATGGTCTCGATCTCTTGATCTCCTGACATAGTGATCCTACTGCCTTGGCCTCCCAAAGTGCTGGGATTAGAGGCATGAGCCACCACGCCTGGCTGGTGAGTGACTATTAAGACTAAAACAAAATATTTAAGTAGTATAGTTTGAAAACTGAAGGTATATTTTTGCCTTTCCTCTCTTCACCCTTTCCTGAAATGTAATCTTTGCATTGCATTTTATACAAATTATCCAAAATAGAGCAGGGGAAACAAGAGAGTTCATTGTGGAGAAAGAGAGACTATTTGCTGGTATTATTATTGAGTACAATTTAATAGAGTAAGGTATCATAAGAAAACCAAACAGCATAAGGAATCCAAGCTTGGAATAAATCTTAAAACAGAGATATCTCTCAATAGCATCTTCACCTAGACAAGGCAAATTAAACATAATTTTTTAAATTATAGGATTTTTAGATTTTTTTTTTTTGGAAAGATAGCCTTATCTCCTCCAAAAAAGTTGCTAGTCATGTAGGGTATAGAACAGCAAAACCGTTGGATTTGGTTAAACCTAAACATAAATTTTTGGGGATGTCTCAACAAGAAAAGGAAAAACAATGTATATTATTTTTCATTTTGCTTCAGTAGCAGACATTTGCCATTGAACTCCAATAGAAAAAAATATGCAAGTTTACTTTAGCCATTAACATGAGGTATAATGCAATAGCAGAGAAACTAGTTGTAACTGGATTTATAGCAGGTCTTCAGTTCACAAAGAACACAAGCCTGAACAAGCCATCATGAGTCACTTAATGAGGTGGTATCATAATAATATTACCATCAAGATTTCTAGGTGAATGGCTTCCGTGGACCCTAGAATGTCCCCATGAATGATCTGATACAGCATGCTACACATTTCCGGAAAGTTTTTTTTTTTTTTTCCTGAAAGTTTTATATCTAATTGCAAGTAATGCATACTCTAATTTCTTCAGGGTACCAACCTGTACATTTAGTTGCAACATGTCAAAATTATGTCAAAAATTCATTTTGTAGCAAAGAAGAAAGCAATAAAATAAATTCTCAAAGAGGCAATATAAACTTCTCAGAGTGAAAAAGTAATTCAACTTAGCAATGTTGCTAAACAAGAAACATTTTCTGTTGAGAATGTTGAAACATTGATACTGATAGGAAAGAGAAATGAAGACGCCAACAACATGTTTATCTGTGAGCCGTTTTGAAGCTCACACTAAATGTGTCTCTGATTTATTCTACGTCATTGGGCAAATCTCATACTAATCTCTTTTTGTCTCCATTTCCTCAACTATAAAGAGGGAATAATAATACCAACCTGCCTCAGAGGGGTGTGGTGATAATTAATTAAGGCCCATAAAGAGTTTCGAAGGCCAAAGATGAAAGACAGCATACTAAGTACAAAGCCTCGTCTTTAGCACTGAATTTGATGGAATATAAAAACTTGTCTATTGATGGAAAATTTCTCAAACATCAAATAAGAATATACTTTCTTGAATTTATGTGACTTAAATTTATGAATTTGTTCATAAATGTGTTTTATTTAGGTATCCTATATTTAATTTTTCAGCCTGGGCTAATAGAAGAGAACACTAATTTGAAAATTAAAATTATGGCCAGTTAAAATTGAAAATATGTATTTTCAATTTACTTTTTGTTTCACCTCTGTATGTATTAGTAAACTAATCAGGTGTTTGTTGCAGAAGAATGACTGAGACTAGAATTGCTTCTTGGGGGTACATAAAAGAATAAACCATTTAATTTGTTGCAACCATTTAGCATCAATATACCAATGATTCAGTTTAGAATAAAGATATTATTAACTTCTACCTAAGTCAGGGCACTAAATGTGGGAAAGTATGTTTCTCTAAACTACCTGAATTTAGGAGCCAACAGAAGGAGTGTATATAAAAACAGAAATTTCATTTTCAGAAATATGACTCCTGTTGCACTCCCAATGGCATACTGAGTTTCTTGAGTGCTAACTGACTAATATGAAAACAGAAAATATTATGATGAGTCAGTCACCTCTACACTCTATATTAGGAAAAAATATTAGTTGCCTACTTTTGGCTGAAACTAAACAGTATTTTGGTGTCATTAAATACAACATCTAGTGCTGAGGAAATGAACAATTTACCCTTCAAAATATTATTAAATTTATCAGTAATTTGTAAATGATTACAACTAGAGCCAATAAGATTCTTGATATATTATTTCCTAATTGATTGCTCAGTTGGACAAAATCTTGGATGACATAAATTAACAATGAAACCGTTGTGCCTTAGAGTTCTACTTTTCTTAGATTTAAAAAAAATACACTAGTTTTTAGTGACAGTCAGTAGTCTTTCCTTATGTCAGTACATGGGAACAATTCATTACTGATGTTTATTTTGCCTTGGGTTGGGCTGTAAAAGTACTCTATAATAACATAACTTGGGAGGTTGTTATTTTATTATATCTTACACTGGTTGTGGTCAAGAAAAAGAGACTGGAAAACAGGAAGTAATATATCTTTACAACATTTACCATTGCCATTTAACAAAAGATTTAGTTTCACTTCAGTTAGAATTTCACTAATGGTCCACTTCATATTTCTTTTTTACTCATTTTTTTTTAATCCCAAATTTTGAATGTAAACATTAAATGTCAAGATTGATAGCCGTGGAATTAACCAGCTTAATTTTGGTTAGAAGATGAATGATTCACTGCTTTCTTGTCTGAAGAGTAGGAAGAGCATTGTATTTAAAATGGCTCTGTCCCAGAGGGCAAATCTTATGGGTTTCACTGCCCAGCCCACTCAGAAAAATAAAACTTGGGGAAGTTACAACAGAATATAAACTGAGCATGGAATTGTAAGGACATCTTAGAACCTGTTTTCTTGCCAGTGCTATAAAAATGGTTCTCATTTTTCACATTATTAAATTTAAAATTTTAAACATTTTAAGATTCTAGGAGATACTTTCCAAGTTATCATTTGGTTTAGTTACCCTTTTTCGTCTAAGACTCGAAAGGGCTCCATGAATAAATAAACATATTTTTCCTTTGCTCAGCATTTAATTCTTTTTGCAATCACAGCTCTGTATTGTGTGAAACAAAAATATTTCTCTTTTCTCTGGTATTTGTTTTATGTATTATTTCTTTTAGTTGACAGAAATAAACTGTTTTCTTCCCAGTGAGTGAATCAGCAATTAGTTTGCAGGTTCCTCTGCCTCAAGATGATCTAAAAACATTTCTCTATTTGTGCTAAATGTTACATAAAGGTAATTTTTAAAATTCTTTTAGGTGCACATGTGTTATATTTTCTTATGTCAAACAATAAATGAGTAAGGCTTATTATGATATCTAGAATTTTGTAAAAAAAAAAGCATTTCATTTAATAAAATTCAACAAAGATGTATTCAGAATGTTTTACCTGTGAAGGAGGAGAGATGAATATAAATAAAAGTTCTTTGTCCTCAGGGAATTTGATTTACTAGGGTACCTGATATAGATAACTCATATTTTCTCAAATTTCATCAACCTATGGATACAGAACAGGTTCCATTAAATTAAAAACATATATTACATTGCTAGCATGAATTGTTCCCATCCTTCTTCAGGAATTGTTTATAGCCCCTCATTTCCCACCTATTTCTGAAACGGCACAGGAGGTGTTTGGTCAGTTTGATTAAATGACCAGATAAAATGCAATGGACTGTAAAATGTTATGGCTCAAACCATTGAAATTCATACTCTAAACAGATTATAATCTTACTCGCTAAAAGTCATTCATGAGGATCTTCAAATTAAACCACTTTATTAATGAGCTTCCTGATATTATAAGGAATGGTGTGGATGGTAATATATTTATATCTAGTCAAATGGTCACATTCTTTATTTTCCTGACTCTGAGGGATGCAAGAACAAATCATAGGTGCTCCTTAACCTTAATTTAGCTAATTGTTTCAATATTCTCCTTTACCCAACTTCTTACACTTTTAATAAGGAGCAAATTTAAAGTTGTTTTCTTTCCTATGCTATAGCTCATTATATTTATTTAAATAACCAAAATAAAGATAGTCAAGGAAAGAAAGATTCAAATAATAAAATGTGTATACTATACAATATACAAAACATGCAGAATACCAGCATTTGGTTGTTCAAGAATTTATTTCAGGCTAAAGCATCCAGTGAATCTTGACTTGATATAAGAAAGTAAGTTATTCAGCCAATAAGCATTTATTCAACCATATTCAAGACATTCTGCTAGGCACCCCAAATAAAAAAACCTATAATCCCTACTTTTCTTTTTTTTTGAGATGGAGTCTCAACTCTGTCACCCAGGCTAGAGTGCGGTGGTGCGATCTTGGCTCACTGCAACCTCCGCCTCCTAGGTTCAAGCAATTCTCCTGCCTCAGCCTCCAGAGTAGCTGGGACTACAGGCACCGGCCACCGCGCCCGGCTAATTTTTGAGTTTTTAGTAGAGACAGGGTTTCACCATATTGGTCAGCCTGGTCTTGAACTCCTGACCTCGTGATCCACCCACCTCGGCCTCCCAAAGTGCTAGGATTACAGGCATGAGCCACCGTGCCCGGCAGATCCCTACTTTTAAGGAACTTAGTTTAATGGAAAAGGCAAACACATGAATAAACAAATTGAATACACAGAAATAAGCGCTATTGTCCAGTCTAGGAAAATTAGGGATGGCTTGACAGAGAAGATGAACTTTGGATAGTCTAGAAGACAGAATGAGAATTTGTTATATACAGAAGAGGAAGAAAGGGCATCTGAAGAAAAGAAGACAAAATTTGCAAAGGCATAGAGTTTTGAAAAGATATATGAGAAGTTCATTGTGGTTTGGAGCTTAGGGCTGTGGTGGGGAGTGGAAGGAAATGAAATTGGAACACTAAATTGGGGTTACATCATGAAGGGCATTGTGCCCATACAAAAGAGCTTGGCTTTTATAGGGCAGCTAGTGGAAAATCAGGGGAAATTGTTAAATAAAGGGGAGGGTGTAATCATATTTGTTTGGTAAGAAAATAATGATGTTAGGAATGTAAAAGATGGATTATAGGAGAGATTGATGGGGGAGGGACCAGATAGGACAATGTGGCAATAATCTAGGACAGAAATCGTAAGAGCCTGAATTGAATTAGTGGCTGAGGAAATAGGGAAGAATGGTCAGATTTTTTATATATTTCTGAAATAAAATTGACACAATTTGGGTGTGGGTGGTAAGAGGGACACTCCAGATGAATTTTTTACTTGGGAAACTTGAGGATGTTGATTCCATTAACCTTGATGGGAAAGTTGGGAATATTTAGGAGTATAATTACTCCAGTCTTCTTTTTAAAAAAATTTATTAGGTTCAAGTGCCCTTGTGATAGCCAAATTAACTAGCATTTGAAAAAGCTGGTCTGGAACTTGAAGATAGGTTAGAATTGGAGATACAGTCTTGGGAACTATAAGCAGTAGCTTTTAGAATATGAATGAAATAATATATCTAAAAATGTAAAACGAACATACCACCAAGGATGAAACCCTGGAAGAATCAGCATTTAAGAGTGTCCCTTATTTATTTTCAACCCATGCCTCATTTTGAAAATATAAAAATCTCAGCCCACCTATAATCATGTCAGTTCAAATCTTTCCCGTTAAAGGCCCATGACTACCCCCTCGTCCTGCCTTCTCCTCCCCTTTCTTTCTTTTAAGAATTTCTGTCACTGGACATGGTGGAATGTGCCTGTAATCCTAGGTACTTGGGAGGCTGAGGTAAGAGAATCTCTCGAACCTAGGAGTTTGAAGCCAGCCTGGGCAACATAATAAGACTCTGTCTCTTAATAATAAAAAAAAAATTCTAAAAAAAAAAAAATTAAGAAGTGGTCTGAAGAGAAGGAACTATTAAAGAAAACTGTGGGGCATTTAGAGAAGTAGAAGGAAAATAAGGGGTAGATGACATCCTGGAAAACAAGGTCATGTTAACATCACATCACTACCCCAAACCCTGACCAAATCCTACAAATTGAATGTAGGCACTTCCCCTCCTCACAGAACTGGGTAGAATGGGTGACTTGGATGTCTGTACTCAACAGAGCATCCAAGTTTGAGTCCTTCACCTCCCTTAAGTTCCCCCAGCATACCTGAAAGTGCACACGTAGCTTTTGTTCCCCCTTGGGGACAGGGAGACCCTGACCCCACCTTCCTCTTTTAAGCAGCTGGGATAAGGGTAAAAGCAATGGTGGGAGGAATCTGGGGCTATGTAAGGAGAGAGTGGCTTCATGTCAGTAAGCAAAGCATATTTTCTTTCCAGTTTGAGTGACCCAGAGGCTGTTCATGGTACAACCAAAACTAATTTTCAAAGTTTTCAGATTATCCAAGCCCTCTCTCAGCTTTGTGGGCTCTTTTATCCTTTCTCCTCCCTTCCAGAGGAGAGTGAACAACAACTAAAACACCATTTAGATTATTTATTTCAATCTTATCTCTTGCTGCTCAGACTCTAGACATTCATGAACAGGTAGAGCAGTGGGAGACCCTCACACTTCCTAAATGCCCTTGCCTACCACTACTAGGTATTTACTACTAGGTAAATACTTCCCTGGGGAGTCTTCTCATAAATTCTAACTCAGTCCTTAGGATCCCTTATTCTTTCTCTTTCAAAAAGCCATGTCTGTCAGCATCCTATTTTTGTTGAAAAAAGTTTTCAAGTAAGCTGCCACGGTTTTATGGATGCCGGCAGAAGACATGAAGACTCCTGGGTCAGAGTAAAAGGACTTAATTACTCATAGGACAACAGGCAGCATGAACTTCATGTTCATACCGTTCATGCTCCTACAAGTCTCAAGGATGTGATGTGTGGAAGCCCGGGTGAAAGCTGCACATGCAGTGGGTTAGTATCACTGCTGAGGGACCCTAAGCATAGGAAACCTTAATAAATTATCGGGGAGCTGCAAGCAAACCTATCTAAACTTTGCCTTGGAGGGAAACATTATCTTAATTATACTGGGCAGCAAACAAACCTGCCCTCTGCTCTAAAAAGAGACACTCTCTTTTTCCAAAATTGTTCTCTATAAAAATATCCTTGAAAAAATAATCCAGAAAAAAAGCTAGTACTTCTCACACAATGTGCAGAAATGCAAGAGACCCACAGAGGATTGTCTCCCCACAAGTAGGTTCTGCATATTCTTTCCTTTTTATTTTTTCCTTCCTTCCTTCCTTCCTTCCTTCCTTCCTTCCTTCCTTCCTTCCTTCCTTCCTTCCTTCCTTCCTTCCTTCCTTCCTTCCTTCCTTCCTCTCTTTGAGACAGGGTCTCACTCTGTTGCTTGGGCTGGACTACAATGGTGCAGTCTTGGCTCACTGCAGCCTGCACCTCCTGGGCTCAAGCAGTCCTCCCACCTTAGCCTCCTGAGTAGCTCAGACTACAGAGGTGCACCTCCACGCCTGGCTAATTTTGTTTATTTTTTGTAAAGACGAGGTCTTTCTATGTTGCCCAGGCTGTTCTTGAATTCCTGAGCTCAAGAGATCCTCCCGCCTCGGCCTCCCAAAGTGCTGGGATTACAGGCATGAGTTACCATGCCTGACCTCTTTCTCCCTGTCTTAACTGGCCCCCCTTTTATATTTTTTATTTTCTCATCTTTGTTTCTTTTTAAAATATAATTTAATCCATTCAAATTATTTTTAATAATAGGCATTCTCTAATGAAAAAAATCAGCAGAAATAAATATCTACCTTTAATCCTATGAAAATAAAATTCAGGTTCAAACTGTTATGGCAACAAATAGTTGCAAGAAAATATTTAGGAAAAAGAAAACTCATGGCTGGGTGCGGTGGCTTACGCCTGTAATCCCAGCACTTTGGGAGGCTGAGGCAGGTGGATCACTTGAGGTCAGGTATTCGAGACCAGCCTGGCCAGCATGGGGAAACCTTGTCTCTACTAAAAATACAAAAATTAGCCAGGTGTGGTGGTGCCCTCCTGTGATCCCAGCTACTGGAGAGGCTGCGGCAGGAGAATCACTTGAACCTGGGAGGTGGAGGTTGCATGAGCCAAGATCGCAGCACTGCACTCCAGCCTGGGTGATAGAGTGAGACTCCATCTCAAAAAGAAAGAAAGAGAGAAAGAGAGACAGAGAGGGAGAGAGAGAGAAAGAAAGAGAGAAGAAGGAAGGAAAGAAGGAAGGAAGGAAAGATGGAAGGAAGAAAACAAGGAAGGAAGTAAACTCATGTTATTCTTTGAAGAGTATACTTTATCAGCTTTAATGAAAATTGTAAATTAGGAATGATCTTGACAAAATTTTACTCACTGGTTATGCTTAGTTAAAATTAAGCATTGAGTAAAGGCAGTTCCTAAAATCACAGCCAAAATTCTTTCATCTCATTTTGCCTAGTTTCATTGGCAAAAAGCAAAAGTAGGGCTGGCTTCATGGGCATATGACTTGTGCAGTCACATAGGACCTATACTCAGAAGGGCCCCTTGCTTGGTTTAATGCCATTTTTGCCACCTTGAAATTCTTTCTTCTTCTTCTTCTTCTTTTTTTAGAAGGAGTTTCGCTCTTGTCCCCCAGGCTGGAGTGCGGTAGCGCGATCTCGTCTCACTGCAACCTCCGCTTCCCAGATTCAAGCAATTCTCCTGCCTCAGCCTCCTGAGTAGTTGGGTTTACAGGCTCACGCCACCATGTCCGGCTAATTTTTTTTTTTTTGTATTTTTAGTAGAGACAGGGGTTTGCCATGTTGGCCAGGCTTGTCTCGAACTCCTAACCTCAGGTGATCTGCCCGTCTCAGCCTCCTAAATTGCTGGGATTACAGGCGTGAGCCACCGCACCCAGCCGCCATCTTGAAATTCTTAGTAATTTTTTATTTTTTATGTTTGGAGACAAGAGTCTGGCTCTGTTGTCCAGACTGGAGTGCAATGGCGCCATCTCGGCTTACTGCAGCCTCTGCCTCCCAGGTTCAATAGATTCTTCTGCCTCAGCCTCCCAAGTAGCTGGGACTATAGGCACCCAACACCACACCCGGCTAAATTTTTTGTTGCCCAGGCTGGTCTTGAACTCCTGAGCTCAGGCAGTCCACCCGCCTCGGCCTCCCAAAGTGCTGGGATTACAGGTGTGAGTCACCGCACCTGGCCCTTAGTAATTTTTGAACAAGGAGCCCTGCATTTTTATTTTGAACTGAGCCCTCAAAATTCTGTAGCCAATGTTGTTGCAGTGGTTTGCTTTAACAATATCAGGAAGAATGATATGTATGTGTAATGCGTGGCTAATTTTTTAAAATGTGAGATTCGTGCTTATTCCACTTGGATATATTTAGGCACTAAGACAAAATGTCCCTGGTCAGAGTTGAAGCTACACCAGTATTTGAAGTGCTAAAATGTATTCCTTCTTTCCATTAACACCTCTCTTCTCCTTCCTGTCCATTAAGATCTTTATGCTGCTTCCTGGACTTCTCTCAGCCCCTCTCCCCGATGTCCCACCATTTGCCCACCATGAAAAATACAATACACATGTATATTGTTCATTTACACACAATGCTATCAATACATGCCCCTTTTCCATTTCCTGCATTGTGCCATTGGAAAGCAACCTCAGAAGCTATTTTAGTAATTCTTCTGAGGTCTTTTCTCACGGCCTTCACCACCATGGAAATGGTGTGGGTTTTTGAGAAAGTTCTCAGAAGAGAGCACACCTGCCTTAGGCTTCCCCCATCCTCACTAAAATGCCGTCTTTATTCTGTCTTACCAAAGATCCTCTCCCCGCCACGGATGAGGGGAAAGAAAGGAATGACAAAAAAGAGAAAGTATCACATTTTTTCATGCGCGCATTCTTCAGACTCAACCCTTTAACCTGATATATTGATTCTACCTTTGAACATTTTCATGTAAACAAGTCCTTGCACTCATTTCAAAATCCTGACTCCTTGGCCATCCATGCCTTGTCATGTGTTCTTAGCCTTATGTTGATACACACATGGGCCTTGTTGATACACACGTGAGCCATGTGACACTATTTGGCTCCTTTATTATCCAATATCTTAATATTTTGTAGTAGGAAAAAACAACACAGAAACATGGCCATGCCATTGCTTTCTTCCTTCCTCTCTTCTTTCCTTCTTGCCTTCCCTCCCTTCCTCTCTTTCTCCCTTCCATTTCAAACTTCTCCTTTGGAAGCAAGTCTGAAGATTTTGTTTCCTGTTGAAATAGTGGAAAAAAAAAGAAAAAAGAAAAAAACCTTTCAGTTTGAAAGACAAGGATATTACGGGCTGTGTGTGCAACCATGAAGCTGCTATGTCAGCAAAAGCCTTTTGTTCACCACAGGAAGCAATCTGATCATAACAACTTCCTTTCAATATTCAATACAACTATTGTCCCTGAAGCTTATCAGATAGACAAACTAACAGAAATCCACATTGGCAACAAAATATAAATGATATTTTCTGTAATCACTAAACTATACTTCTCTCAAAGTGACTCTAGTTTTTTTATTTTCTCTGTTTACTAAATTAGCATGTATTGCTCACTGATTTTGGTGAAAGATTTGAAAGTGGAGTTTGTAAACAGGTGACACTTTGATTTGTTGAATTGAAACTGCATTTGTGACTTGAAGCAACTGACAAGAAAGAGAGAGAAATGACTATTTAGATGTTTGTGGCTTCCTACACTGCTCCATTTCCAGTAAGAATAGTATGTAGGCAGTAACTACAATATATCTGTGATGTCAGCTTCATCTGCAAAGTCAGCATTGTTTTATTCCCCCAAAAAAGTTTTTTTGAAACCACAAATCATGTCGATGCCTTTTTGTTTTTAATTTGAGGGACTTTTATCCTTTCTATGTTATCTCCAGCTCCCCTACTTCACATTAGACAATTATTTTCTGCTTAGCTATTATACTAGTAAGCACCAGAAAGACAACCCATCACCTCTTGGGTTAAGAATAATGACTTAATCTCTTGTGGAAAAAAACCTGTCTCCGGCATTCTTTGTGGGTGATAACCTTCTTATTGGAATTCCTCAACCCTTCCCACATTCCCCATTCTCTCCCTCCACATGAGCAACACTATATTGGACAAAGAGACAAACCACTGTTTCTCCTTCTTTGCTTTTCTTCAGTCTTAGTTTAAATGACATTTCTACTGAAGGGATCCAGAATATACCCAGTATGCAGAGTCATTAAACTTCCTTACTGCTAGTTACAGTGAGGTTTTGTTGTTGGTATTTTTGTTTGTTTGTTTAGTGAAATGACTTTTTCTTCCAGTGTTTTCTGTTCTCCTTTCCCTTCTTCACTTAGTAACTCATTGTATCTCTTCAGATCCCATCTTGAAACATTCCCGTTCCTGTTTTCTTTGGACCCAGCTTGACTCCCACACAGTTTAATTCCCTTTACACTCCTCTTCATGTACTTGCCAAGGTTGCAAATGTGCTTAATTGTATCTTTTCTGCATTCAAATTTTAGTTCTTCTCTTTTTTGTGTTTAAAACATTCAAGTTTTTCTCAGAATAGATTACCCAGTCTGTTCCATTCTACTTTTTCTCTTAGGTTAGAAATAAAGATAAACAGAATAAAGGACAGTAGATTTTTATGACACAGAGCTAAGTGGTTAAGGGTTTACATTTTCCTTAGAGTCCTGTGAGTTAGGTGTCTCTTCAGCCATCGTGTAGAGTCTCAGGGCATATGTCACTCTGTTGTATGGGCAGTTTGTTCCCAACAAGCCAGGGAGGATTTTTAGACATCATATACTACAGGGAGAGGAAGAAGATTCCCAGAGGAAGCTGCAAGACATGGATACAAGAATGGAAGAAGAAAAAAGCTAGCTGAGAAATTAGTTTGATGAGGTCATAGTTTTGAACAGATGTAAAATTGCTAGTTTGGTCTCTGTTATTCCTATAGCTCAATTCCTGGTGTACTCTTCTCAATGCACCTACTTCTTTGGGAATCCATCTAAGTCCCCCCACCTGGATGGATCAGGTATCTAGTGTGAAATATTGCACCACATCCCTTTAACTTCCTTGGCTTTGCGATTTCACAGATTGAAGCAGCAGTAGTAAATTTGCCTTTCACTGGTTCCCTCTATACGTGAACCTTCTTTGCCCTCTGAGGCTCTGATGACCAGCTGCATGGTGAGGCAGTGTGCTCAAGGTGCCCCCCAGCATGATGGTATTTGGGTTCTTATGCTGGATCTGGGGCTGATGCCAGCGACAAGCACTAGCTGCACTTTCATGCTGGTGACAGGCAATGCTAGGTTGTGAAGTGTCCCTTCAGACAGAGATTGCATGAAAACAAGATGGAAAACATCAGTGCTATTGCTATGTTTCAGTCTCAAAAGCAAAGCAAGCAGTGTCTGTAGTGTTCCCTTGAAAGTTTTCTCTAAGACTTTGGCTAGCATACTGGGAAATTTTGTCTTGTCATACATATATCTGAGAAATGTTGAGAGTTGGAACCTGAGCTAGGGTATGGTTGACAGGTCAGTGAACTCTGTATTATCATAGGGAGTTTCTTTTTTTTTAGAGAGAGTCTCACGTTGCCCAGGCTAGAGTGCAGTGGCTATTCACAGGTGCGATCATGAATCACTTGAGGCCAAGAGTGCAAGGCTGTAGTATGCACAGCCTTGAATTCTTGGCCTTAAGTGATCCCTGTCCCAGCCTCCTGAATAGCTGGGACTACGGGTACACGCCACTATGTCCAGCTAGGGAGTTGAAGCCTTCATGTTACAGATAAAGAAATTTGGGGCTAAAGGAGGTTGAAAGACTTATTAAACATCACACAACTTGTCAGTGGCAGAGCCAGAGCTAAAACTCTGGTCTCTGAACTCCTGGCCTAGTATTCTTTGCATTATAACACACTGCCCAACAGTGCTTGTGCTTGCATCTGCTGGCTGGCCCAGGGTGCCAAGAGACAAAGGCCAATGACGTGACATACCTTTTTAATGTAATTGGGCTTCTTAATGTTATTTTTCTGGACATTATGGATAATACTTCTATCTCTCAATATTCTGAATAAAAATATAATGCATACTCATTATGGAGAATAGGAAACTTGGAAACATAGAAGAAAATAATATTTTATAACTTGATTATCCAGATAGGATCACTATTAATATTTTATTTCTTTCTTTTTCCCCACCTGTGTGTGTGTGTGTGTGTGTGTGTGTGTGTGTGTGTGTGTGCCGGTGTATTCATGTGCATTTACAAAATTGGGATTATATATTTTGTATCAGCTGGGCTTCTTTCTTTAGTGCAAATAACAGAAACTGACCCAGTTACAAACTTAAGGAAGGAAAGGAATTTCTTGGCGTCCACAGAATAAAAAACACCCAGGCTTTGGAAGATTAGGACCCAGGAAGGTTCAGGGAGCTCTGCAGCAGAAACTCAGAGCTGCTTTTTTCTCAGAATAGAGAATAATTACTGGGTAGGCCAAAATAGCACTGTAGATAGATGTCCCAGCTTTGAAATTCACAATCATATCTTGGATGAGTACAGAGTTTCTTTAAATTTCTCTGTAACTGAATTTATTTTGTCACTAGTTCAGTGCAACTCTGTCTGTCTCTTCGAGGTTATTATCACATTTGAAGTTCAGCCTCCCTCTCAGGGCTGTTTTTCCCTCTCAAGATTTTTCCTTTCTACCACTTCTTCTCCCCTTCCTGGTGGCGGTCTTTGGGAATAGAAAAAGCTCACGCTACCACCCTGCTGCAAGGAAGGCATATCTGGTCTTTGTGTGACCCTCCATTCCTTCCTGGCTGTGAAGTCTTGTTTACATGGATTTTGCCTATGGGTTTGTTCTGGACACTGGGCAGTGCAGTGCAGAGCAATTACTCCCAGGAGTTTGGTTATCTTCTCCTGCTGCTGCTGAGAACCAACTACCCCTGGCTTTAGTGTGGGACCTCCCAATTCTCTGCTGTGTCTCCCCTGCCCCCACTCCCCACTTTCCCCATAAGCCAGCTGTCGCATTGTTCCCAGATCTCTCCCATGCCCCTTTCAAGATTTCAAGAATCCCCCATGGGGATTGTAGGGGCTGGTAGGGTAGGAGCCTCTCTCAGCCCCCACCCCACCCCAATCCTGACTTGGTGCCATTCATACTCTTTGCAGCCACCCTGCGTTATCAGTGGGCATTCTGAAAGTGGCTCCTCCCTGATTTCATGTAGGAAATCTAACAAAAGTACCTCTGCTTTTGTTGTTCAAGATAGGGTCTTGCCATGTTGCCCAGGCTGGTCTCAAACTTCTGGGCTCAAGTGATCCTCCCACCTCAGCCTCGCAAAGTGCTGGGATTTCAGGAATGAGCCACCACGCCCACCCCAAAGTACCTTCTTTTCTCATGTCAAGAAACCTATTTGGAAAGAGGCCAGTCCCCTCAGGGACTTTTCCTACATCTGACTTTCTTCTCTTTTTTCCCTCTTTCTTCATGCTCTTCCCTGCAGCCCAGGAAGGGAATTATTCTTCTTCCTTGCTATCAGGCAAGAATATATTAAGTACTGCATTATTTTTATTCTGTGATTATCTTTTGTAATCTCTGTGCTCTAGTCTTCTAGATTCTGCATCAGTTTTCCAATCATGTTCGTTTTTATTAATTCAAAAGAAAATCCTTCTCTTTCAATTGCCCAGTTTTTTTGTTTGTTTGAGACAGGGTCTCACTCTGTTGCCTAGGCTGGAGTGAAGTGATGTGATCCGGCTCACTGCAAACTCCGCCTCCTGGGCTCAAGCGATCCTTCCACCTCAGCCCCCTGGGTAGTTGGGACCACAGGTGTGCGACACCATACCCGGCTAATTTGTTGTATTTTTCGTACAGACAGAGTTTCGCTATGTTGCCCAGGCTGGTCTCACTCCTGAGCTCAAGGGATCTGCCCAGCTTGGCCTTCCAAAGTGCTAGGATTATAGGTGTGAGCTAACACACTGTGCATGGCCCAGTTCTTACATATCAAAGGTGCTTTGCTTCAGGGTGATAAGCCTGCTATGAGTTAAAACACATTTAAGCATGCAATGGATTTCTCCTCTCCCGAAGACAATGGCTCTGATTGACCCAATGGATGGATTCAGTATTAATCTAATTGTTATAGGGCAATAGAAATAATTTGTGAAAAGGAAAAAACCCTTTAGTTAAAATTTTCCAATGACAGCTCCACATTCAATTTGATACCCTATGTTTTCTACTACCAAGAGAATTTTTTAATCCAGGGCTGCATCGGATTTGCTTAGTCATTCTACAACTCATTTAACCTTCCTCCTATGATTGAACATTTAGAAGATTTTGTTATTATAATTAAGATTGTAACTAACATCCTTGGACACACATTTCTATATGCCTCTTATTCTATTTGACAAACATTTTAGTGGGACAGTTATTGGATCAGAAAGTTAAAATTTGAAAATATTCTTCATATATGTTGCAAAATGGTTCCCAAAAAGCTTGTTCTCACATGTGCCCCAGCCAACAGTATAGGAGGGCTTGAGACTTCTTACACACTTGCTGACATTGAATAATGATTTAATCTTAGCCTCTTGCAGCCCTCATTAGTTTATAGGAACAGAAAGGGCATATATTAAAAACTAACTTCAGTGTTGCCCTTTTCCCCTCTTGCTAGCTGATGTAGGACCTCTAATGCTTTTGGAAATTCTCACTAATCCCTGCGACCAAGGGTTTCTAAAAGCACCAGGGCTTTCATGCTTGTGCTTACATTCCAACCTCCCTCTGATTGGCTTTGCCTCATCTAGTAGCTGAGGTTTGGAGCTTCAGAGGGTTTTGTGCAAAGTGTAGGATGATGTCTTTTCCCTCAGTGTGTCACTGTAATAGACCTGAAGCTGTGCTAGTATGTTCCAGTGCTTTAAAGATGTTGATGAAATTGCTCTTTCAGATTTTTTTCTTTATCTTTTTTTTCTGGATGCCCTCTCTTCCTTCCTCTGTAGGAGTTCAGTGAGGGAACTCGGCTAGAAGACAAATCTGAATGACAGATCCTGTTTTCCTGGGCTGAGCTCATTATTTCTAATTTCTTCCTTAGAATATATTATTTTCCAAGAGGCTCTTCAGTTTGCATACAAATCGGTTTTTTGCAAGCCCACCTCATAACTACAACACTGATGGGGATTGATTTTCACTTAGACTCAAGCTGATGTGCCTATTACAGCATTTTTTAAAAAAGATTTTTAATTTGATAAGTGAAAATAATATCTTGTAGGTTTTTAAATTTGCATTCCTTTACTATTAAGGAGGCCAGGCATTTTTCTGTATATTTATTTCTAATTTCTGTTTCTTTCTTATGAATTGTCTGGTTAAGTCCTTTCTCATTATCTCAAGGTGTTTTAGTATGAGATTTAAGAATATTAAATATATAAGCCCTTGAGCTATCATATTAGTTAGAAGTAGTTCCCCTTTTTTGGTCTTTTCATTTTTATTACTATATGTATAAAAGTTTAACATCCTATGGAGTACCTTGTTCATGGATAGGAAGAGTGAATATTTTAAGGACAGCTCTACTCTCCAATTGGTTTATAGATGCAATGCAATTCTAATCAAAGTCTAAAAAGGTTCTATGTAAAACCTTACAGGTTTACTCTAAAATTTATATGGAAGAGGAAAAGGCTAAAAGCATCCAAAATACACTTAACGAAAAAGAGCAAAACAGGGAGGTTTGTCTCCCAGAAATTAAGATTTATTGGACCGGGCGCAGTGGCTCAGGGCCAGGTGCGGTGGCTCACACCTGTAATCCCAGCACTTTGGGAGGCCAAGGTGGGCGGATCACCTGAGGTCAGGAGCTCAAGACCAGCCTGACCAACATGGAGAAACTCCATCTCTACTAAAAACACAAAATTAGCTAGGCATGGTGGTGCATGCCTGTAATCCCAGCTACTCGAGAGGCTGAGGCAGGAGAATCGCTTGAACCTGGGAGGCAGAGGTTGCAGTGAGCCAAGATTGTGACACTGCACTCCAGCCTGGGCAACAAGAGTGAAACTCCGTCTAAAAAAAAAAAAAGATTTATTATAAGGCTATAGTAATTAACACAATGTGGGATTTGTGTTGGGATAAAATACTCAGGTGGGAAAGGAGTGACTATTCAGTACATGGTGCTGGGTTAATTGATTACCCATAAGCAAAAAGGAGGAATTATCTTACTACACCAATCCATACGTGAACATAGATTCTGTGTGAATTAAAGACTAAACTGTGAAAGATAAAACTTTGGAACTTTTAGAACACAGGATACTATCTTTATGAAAGAGGGGTGGGAAAAGATTTATAAAACAAGGCTCAGAAAGCACAAACCATAAAGAAAAAGATTAATAAATTCAACCATATTAAAATTAATAATGGCCGTTTATCAAAAGATATTATAAAATAGTGCCCAGATAAGCCACAAAGTAGGAGATGACATTTTCCACACATATAACCTAGAAAGGAGTGGTTGGCAAAATAGGTAAAGAATCTCAAAAAGCAATATGATACAAACACAAACAACCTGACAGAATAATAGACAAGAGATAGAACCAAAAATATTTCTCAGGGAGGTACCTTGAGACTTGAATACCTATAAACTGGCTTCTCTGTCCTTTTGACGTGTCACAATCAGATTTTTCATGCTCATTTGGCACACTTTCTGCCCCAGCTCTTGAATCAGCCATTTCTCCAAGGAACCCTGGTTCCTTTGGGGAAGAATGGTATTTAGAAACCATGATTTGCATGCTGGGTGCAATTATTACTATTGGGATATCACCGTTCTTTCTCTGTGAATAGAGCTAGGGGATATTTGCATACACACACTTATATCTATGTTAATTTCCCTTTATATAAATAACACTGAAAATCACTGCATTTGCACTGATGCCTATAGTTGCCATCTATCACCACAAAGTTCAGTCTCATTTTATTCCTGGATCTCATTATCATTAGTACTTTTACTTATTTGATCAGTTCTCTCATATGCACCACTCTGCCTTTGCCACCATCATCACCTCTCACAACAAAGACTTCTTTATATCACTTGGGCTCCAACATTCCCTGCAGGGCTACTGTTGTTGGACACCATTGTGTGGATTCCCTCTTCATCCTACTGAGGTTCCGACAACCTGAGTCAGGCTACCCTCATGCCTGCGTACCCTCCTCACCCTGCCCAGCTTCCAACATCTATGCTAGGACTTCTCCTATGCAGATGCTCATGTTACCCTCATCTTACCACCATGGCTTTCCCTATCCTGCTGCAAATGCCTATCCTATCCTACTTGTCTCTGCTGAAAGGCTTTATAACCAAATTCTTCTGGAAAAGAAGGAAAGAGAAAGAAGAAAGGCAAGAGCTACCTGTAGATCTTTATGGTTTCATTTTTACTATTGTCTTTTTAATCTATGGGAATGCGGTATGATTTAAAGATAATTTTACTTATATCAAATCATCATTTACTAAATAATTCTTTATATTTCCATGTAAATAGCTTTTTGATTAGTATAATGCACAATGTTGAAAAAATGACTATTTTTATTTTTGAAGATAGTAGTAGAAAGACAACCTGAGGAAAAAGAAAGCAAATTGTTTGAGATTATGTATCTACAACTAAAGGAAGAAAAATAAAGCTGAATTTTCCCAAGACCAAATTTTTCTTTTAAGAAGACAGTAATATAATGTCCCATTTGGAAAGTTTTAAAGTTAAATAGTGAAAGCTATTCATTAAAAAGTGAAGCCTTAGGATGAATAAACGTAATCGTGTCTGGGTTCTGTGACTGAATACATTAGTTGCATGTGGAGGATTGTTCTGTTATACACATCTGTTTTCATCTAGAAAATTAAACAAAAAAGCCCTTTCTTACCCTTGGCTCCACTTCTTTGAATTATGTCAAGTAAAATTAAACATTGAAAGGCAAAAGTGTCCAAAGAAAGCATGAATTTATATGAGCATATTTACTGTTACAAGTATTATGTAAGAAACTGCCTGCTGAGTGTTCAAGAGGTTTTTTGGTGTAGACTATGCTTTTCTATGCAACACTAAATTATTTATTAGATAGTTGTTGCCTTGAGCCAGACTATCTCCCCATTTTTCCTACATCAATTGAGTAGAAAACCTCATAGTTGTCAATCTCTGGGGACAAGGGGAAATAAAATGTCCTATTATATTTCTTCTTTATTGCATTACTATAGCCTCACTATGAACTTCTTCTGGGTTATATCTTATGATTCTCTTGAGTCTACTTTATTCCCTAAGAGCACAGTGGCCATAGACTTGATAGGAATCTTCTGGGTTTATCTATCATATTTGATAAGATGTTTTGACGTGTCTTGTACCAGATTATAATAGACAAGCAAAACATTTTGAAATTTCAGCCCTGGGAATTTGGTAGATCACATTCTTTTGGCTCAGCTTGTTTTTCATTTTTCCCCTTGAGGATTGTTTTACTACCAAAGTAAATTAAAGAGTATTTGGAGACATAGATATCTCATAGCATAAAATGTACACTGGGCTGTGAGTCTATATATAAAGGAAGAAAAAACAAAACAAAAAAAAGTACACTCATTTCAATGTAGTCTTGGGCAGGGTGTGGTGTTTATGCCTGTAATCCCAGCACTTGGGGAGGCTGGGGCAGCATAGCAAGACACTGTTTCTAAAAAAAACAAACAAAAAATTAGCGAGATGATTACTTGAGCCCAAGAGTTCAGGGCTGCAGTGAGCTACAATGGCGACACCGCAGTCCAGCTGGGATGACAGAGTGATACTTTGTCTCAAAAAATATATATATTCTTGGATTAATTAAGTGTATTGTTAATGTGATACAAGACAGTTAACTTAGGCTGTATCTTCATGTGATGCTTGGGTTGCCCATTTTGAATGAATTGTTAAAACTGTCCAGGCAGTAATTAGCTTGTATTTTTTTCTGTAAATTTTCAAATTTTGTAAACTCTTTCTGGAACTTTCTGGCTTTGGTAGGAGAGTCTCAGGTGATCACTTCTCAGAAACAAATTTCAAGGGGCCATTTCCGTTCTCTTACCAACAAAACTCAAAATGGAAACAAGGACCTAAAAATCAGGATAGGAAAAGAGTATTAAGCCATGTATATAGATGGACATGAATCTGTGGCATTTGTTTTCTAAGTCCCAGGGTAGAAAAGTGACCTCTTCCATCAGCAGGGTCAGACGTTTTATCCTTTGCTCCTAAAGATGACTGGAGAAGGTATGAACCGATCTTTTAAAAATCAGCTTTTTATTTATTTATTTTCTTCTTCTTCTTTTTGTTTTTGTTTTTGAGACAGAGTCTCGCTCTGCCACCCAGGCTGGAGTGCACTGGCGCGATCTCGGTTCACTGCAACCTCCGCCTCCTGGGTTCAAGCAATTCTCCTGTCTCAGCCTTCTGAATAGCTGGGATTACAGGTGTGTGCCACTACGCTTGGCTAATTTTTGTATTTTTAGTAGAGATGGATTTTCACCATGTTGGCCAGGCTGGTCTCGAACTCCTGACCTCAGGTGATGGGCCTGCCTCAGTATCCCAAGGTGCTGGGATTACAGGCGTGAGTAGTGACTCATGGCCTGATTTTTGAATAATTTTAGATTTACAGAAAGATTGTAATGATAGGACATAGTTTCCATATACCACTCACTCCGTTTTTCTTAATGATAATATCTCACAATACCATTGTGCATTTGTTAAAACTAAAAGGCAACATTGGTACATCACTATTAATTAAACTTCAGACTTTTTTCAGACTTCACTCATTTTTCTCTAATGTTTCTTTTGTCTTCCAAAATCCAACCTGTGATAACACATTGCATCTAGTTGTTATGTAACAGCTTGCGTGAAATGTTGGGAACTTAGGCAAGCAGAAGAAAAATATTAAAAAATAAATTTATTCTTAAAGAAATTCTGTGGTTAATTTTATAACTAAGTCTTTTCTGTATTGGTGTTGTGATGATTCCTGAAAATGTCTAAGTGACATACTAGTTATATTTCAAAAAATGTGGCATGCATAGTCAAAGATACTGCAAAGAGTATAAAGACATATAAGACAGGGCCTCTGCCTTTTAGAGAGGTAAATAATATAAGGAAACATTATGTGGTGGGGAAGACAAGTATTAATGAAGAGCCTTGAGAGCTGTAAGGGAAATAAATTTAGTGGTTATGGCAACAGGATCCCTGGGGAGGTAGAAGAGGGCTGTGTCTTTAGAAGCACCAGGGGCTCATGATTCTAGGAGAGTAATGGTGCTTCTGTGAGATAAACAGGAAAATGGGGACATTGGAGGGGATTGGTTCCTCTCTTGTGAGAGAAACATGCTCACAATTCAGGAAGCAAATAAGGTTGAGTCCATGGGGCATGAAGTCCACAGAGGTGGGAAGTCCAACAGTGGGATAGTGAGTAGGAAGCAATATTTTAATGAAATATGTTTGCTCAGTAACTGTTGGCTCCAAACCACTAATACACTTGATTTTAAGGTAATACCATTCAGAATCAGGCCACAAAGTGGTACACACCTGTGGTCCCAGATACTTGGAAGACTAAGGTTGGAGGATCACTTGATCCTGGGAGGTGAAGACTGTAGTGAGAAAGACCAAAGGTATTTGCAGAGCAAATATTGTCTTAGGATATCACAGTAGGGGAGATATTTAGCCCACTAGTTAGGAATCTCAAAAGGATGGGTGCTGGTGGAGATCTCCATTTTGGTTTTCTACTGAACCCTCAGTACTGTACTTTTTTGAACAATTCATTTAAAATTTTTATTTCTTTATTTTATTATGGTATATACATAACAAAATTTACCATTTTAATCTTTTTTAAGTACACAATTCATTGGCACTTAGTACATTCACATTGTTGTGTAATTATCACTGCTATCCATCTCCAGAACTTTTTCTTCATCCTATGCTGAAACTCTGTATCCATTAAACAATAACTCTTCATTTTTCCCCCCTTTTACCCCTAGTAACCAGTGTTTTAGTTTCTCTCTCTATGTATCTGGTTACTCTAGGCACATTGTGTAAATGAAATCATACAGTATCTTTCTTTTTGTGTATGACCTATTTCACTTAGCATAATGTTTTTAAGGTTCATCTATATTGTGGTGCTCTACTTATATTCCTTAAAGTAGTCACAGTCAAATTATGCTGAGTTTGTTTTTTTTTTCCTGAGGCAGTTCATAGGCTAAGATAAATAGCAGGACACACAAAACACACATTGGAGGGGAAGAATATGCAAAGTCATTAGTAGAGGTAGGATACTGTGGTAGCCAACACAAAGGCCCCAATCCCTTAACTGCTAGAGGTAGAGCTGGAGATTGTGGACCAGGCAAGGAAGGACCAAGCCACAAGGCAGAGGCCACTGGTGTGAGGCTGGGATACTGGACTGGGATGGAGATGTCAGGCAGGAAGAACCTGGTAAACCTGTGGGACCAAGAGTAGTAGTGCTTATGGAGGTCATTGGAGATTCAGAAAAGTGGAGGGAAAGACTCTCCAGTGAGTGACTCAGATACCTAGGAGGGAGAGGCCACTTGGCTCAGGTGCCAAGGAGGGAAAAGATAAGAGTTCAGTGGATCCAAGAAAGTTTTCAAGGAAAAGGTGGTATATAAATGAGTAGCATTTGGATAGGAAGAGAGGACTGGAACAATGATTTACTCCAGAGGAGGTGGCGTTAGGACCGATAGCTGGAAACCACAACATGCTTTTGGACCTAAGTAGACCAGTTTGGTTGGGGCTTTATGGAATGCAGAAGGAGATAGGGGTAGAAGCCAGTTATTGGCAAATAAGTTATTCAGATTATTGGGAAAGCAACAGACATCAGTAGAAAATGTTTATCTTTTCCTTTGCCTCAACTGTCATTGAGCTTGATTAGAATAGTTAGCACTTCTTGCCTTATAGTAGCTTGGGAAATGTCTCCATCTCCTAGGAGAATATAAACTACCTGAAGGTAGCACCACTTTAAAGATAGTGTCCCTTGTAGTGTGAAGCACAAAGTCTTAAATTCTTTATTCCTCATTAAATATTCTTTGAATTGAATGGTAATTAGATTAAGGATTTTGATGGGAGCTTCTTTGCCCTGGAGCTTTTAAAATTATATATATACATATATATATGTATATATATATAAATAATATATATATAAAATAATATATATATGTAATTAAAAAAATTTAGAGACAGAGGTCTCACTATGTTGTCCAGGCTGTCTTTGAACTCCTGGTCTCAAGCAATCCTTCTACCTCAGCTCCCTGAATAGCTGGGATTACAGGTGCAAACCATCGTGCCCAGTGCCTGCCCTGGAGCTTCTTGTCTAAGACAATGGGACCCAGTTTGGAGATGAGTGGCTCCTGTCACCATTTCCTACTGGTAAGTGGGATCTTTGGCTGAGGCTTCCTGGCCTAATGTCCAGCCTTCTCTTGCCATGCAGCTCTCCCCTCCCCCAATCCTGGATGCTTTGTGTCAGGAGAAACCATGGCTTGCCATCTGTGATAACTCCAAATCCTGTCCCCATTTCACATTGGAGATGCTTCCCCTGGTGGTAACTTTCACCATCCCTTTCTATACTACGTCTCCCAGAGGATTAGATTAATCCCCTCCAATCTACCTCAAGTTTAAAAGCTGTTTAGTTGCTGCCCTCTTGGTGAGGGAATCAGGGAGTTCACCCTTCAGAAACCAGTGCTTCCTCTTTCCTGCAGTGGGTCGAGGAAGAGATTCTTTATTCTTCACTGACAAGTTTATAGCAATAATAGTAGTATCAACAACAATAGCAAAATAACCCATAACAATGACCACCACCACCTCAAAACAACTCCAAGGCATCATCTTTTTCCTTACTAATTCATCTGATTGTAGACCATGTACCCTCATCGAGGGGATGTGAATGTATCCTCAGCGTGAGGGACCTTAAATATGATTGTAATGTAATAGGCTCAGATAGAATCAATTACTTTATGACTTGCTTAGGCAAAGACTGATTAACCTTAGGGTTTGATAAACAGAGTGGAATCTGGAGGAAAAGTAGCCAGTGAAGGAAAATTTTTTAGTAAATCCCCAGTGCTCTTCAATTTAAATGGTCTGGTCATGTTGACAGGTATTGTTATGATGAAAAGGGATGTGCCAAGTGATAGCTTGGTGACCATGGAGATCATCCAGCTCCCCACTTTTGTTATGATTTCTTCTGTGTTGGTCAGTTCCAGATTCTGCATGGTCCAGATCTCATCATGGTTGCTAGGCAGCCCTGAGAAGTCCTACTGAAGTGGCCAGTCAGCCTCTCTAAGTAGTCTTCTCGTCTCATTTACACCCAAGTTCAAAAAAGACATTTCTGTTTATATGAAGATGACCACAGGAAAAAGATGCATTTTCTCTTGGTAGATGCTATGATCTGAATGTTTGTATTTCCCCCAAATTCATTTATTGAAACCCAGTCACCAATGTAGTGGAGTTGGGAGGTTGGGCCTTTAAGAGATGATTAGTTCATAAGGGCAGAGCCTTCAGGAATGGGATTAGTATCCTTATAAACAGAGGCTCCAGAGAGCTTTCACCATGTGAGGATGTGGCAAGAAGGTATTTTTTGTGAATCAAGAAATGGGCCCTCACGAGACACCAAATCTGCCAGTGCCTTGATCTTGGACTTTCCAGCCTCCAGATCTGTGAGAAATAAATTTCGGTTGTTTTTAAGCCACCCAGTTTATGGTAAATTGTTATAGCAGCCTGAACAGACTAGGACAGTAGACTCTTGTTTTCCCACTGTGTGCTGTGGTACATATTGGTGACATGGGTAATTGCTTTACCTATGAAATGGAAATGTTTCACTCATCCATTCATTCATGCAATAGATATTTATTGAAAGTCTGCTATGAGCTAGGCACTATTCTAAGTGTTGGAACTACAAAAATGAATCAGATAGGCATGCTTTCTGTCCATGGGGCTTATATATTAACCCAAATCAGAAAATCCTGACCTTTCATTTAAATCTTTCTCTTTTATTGAGTTCTCACCCAAGGTTCTTAAATGTCAGACTGCTTGTATTTGAATCTATTGTAGATTGCCTGGACACAGCCCTGAAGATTCTGATCAAGTGGATCTCAGATAGAGCCAGGAAGTCTGTACTTAAAAAAAAAAAAAAGGAAAAACAAAACCAAAAGCCCCTTGAGTAGATTAATATGCAGCTAGGTTTGAGAGCCAATATTTAAAAAAATTCTAATTATTTAAAACTAAACTTGTGGATGTGTCTGAATCATATATGGATGATGGGAACTAAGCACATAGACAAACATTATAGGGTGTCAAGGAGGAATTTTCCTTATGCCATGTAACTACGCTAAGACCCAAACTGAGGACAAAAAATACAATGTGTTCCATATTCTAAATTTATAGAGTCATCAGAAATTGGAATCGGCCATCCTTCTGCAGGGCTTTCTGAGATGCCCCTAGTTAGGGAATTGGCCCAACCACCCATCGCTGTTCCCATCTCCCAGGGGAGGTTGGGAGAGAGGAAGCCAACCTCTTGGGGAGTATGTGTACAGACTCTATTCATTCTCTCAAGTCAAGTATGTGAGAGAGGGGAGCTCGAGCAAATAACTTGAAAAGAAGCAAATAACTTGAAAAGAAAAATAAACAGACATTTTGTTTCCTGGCTGTATGACCTTCTGAAGTAGTAGACTTGCTGATGTGCTTTATTTGCTACTGAAATGTGAGAAAATAGAATGCAGTGGAGATGGCATGAGTGGGGCCTTTCTAGGTGGAGGTGGGGGCCAGTGACAATCGCCTCCTCCTTCAAAATAGGGGTAAAGTCCTCACATGCCTGCAGACTTGAGAGTTGGTGCAGAGAATATGAGATTGGAAACCACAAATGTCCCAGGATTGATGCAGTGTGGGGGGCAATGAGGGGCTCACCTGTGGAGAATGCCACCAAGCCTGCATCTGCCAAAGAAGGTAAACAGATATTTCATCTAAGGGAAACCTTAGAGCCACCTCTGGTCCTCATCGAGCCCAGAGACAATAGGCTAAACTAGTGTTTACCATCAACTGCAGAGAGCATAGCAACAGTTGTATGCAGAGATGCTCATGCTTCCTTTTTGTTTTCTCCTTTCTCCCTTTCCCAATCCCAAAGGAGTTCACACCCAGAAGAAGGAAGAGGTTGATGGTGGTGACAGAGAGTTAGAACTCTTCCCTTCACCCAACCCTACTTCCCCCACCCCACCAAATTCCCAAAACTTTCAGTCTAAAACTGAACATCTAACCTCTTCTGGGTAATGGGACATGTAGAGTTATGATTGAATATAAAATCGAAGTGTTTAAATGAATAGGACTAAGTCTGAAATATCTGAATGAGAGTGTTCTAATAACCAAATTAGACTGAAAAGCACAAAATTAGGCAAGATATATCTGGGGGGTTACCGTTCACCAAGAAAGTTTGGGGCATTTACTGGAAAAATAAAACCACTGTGTGTCTAAGTTGGGTGTGGTGGTGCATGCCTCTAGGCCCAGCTACTTGGGAGGCTGAAGCAGAAGGATCACCTGAGGCCAGGAGTTTGAGGTCTCAGTGCGCTATGATCACTCCTGTGAATAGCTGTAGCACTTGAGCCTGGGCAACATAGTGAGGCCAATAAACAAACAAAGAACCCCCTCAAAATATTGTATGTTCATAATGAGTTGAGATGCCTTAGTAGACTTAAAATATTTTATTTAAAGGTTTAAAAATAATTATATGTGCCATATCACAGAATTCAAAATATATAGAAGGATAAAAGTAAAAGATAAGTTTTCTTTTCTGGTCCTCTCCCTCAACTATGCAATTTTTATGTTTGTTTTTTTTTTTTCTGAAAATATCATGGAATTGCTTTATATTAAAACTTCCAATAGTCATCTAGTTCTATATCAGTTCTATAGCATTGATGAACATATGCAAGAAATATATGGGTTAGATATATTTCCACATTCTATGGTTACATTTCTTTTCCAAAGTTTCCTTTTCTCTCTGTGTGTTTTTAAAATAGTATCAACTTTTGTTTTATTATAGATTCAGAGGGCACATGCACAGGTTTGTTACATGAGCATATTGTGTGGTGCTAAGGTTTGGGGTACAAATGATCCCATCACCGAGGTAGTGAGCATAATACCTAATAGGTAGTATTTCAGTCCTTGTCCCCTCCCTCGCTCCCCCTTCTAATAGACCTGAGTCTATTGTTCCCATCTTCATGTCCTTGTGTACCAGAGGTTTAGCACCCATTTATAAGTGAAAACATATGGTATTTGATTTTCTGTTCCTGTGTTAATTCACTTAGGATAATGGCCTCCAGCTGCATCCATGTTGCTACAAAGGACATGATTTCATTCTTTTTTATGCTGCATAGTATTTCATGGTGTATATTTTCTTTATCCAGTCCACTGTTGATGGGCACCTAGGTTAATTCCATGTCTTTGTTATTGTGAATAGTGCTGTGATGAACACACAAGTGCATGTGTCTTTTTGGTAGAATGATTTATTTTCCTCTGGCTATATACCCAGTAATGGGATTGCCAGGTCGAATAGTAGTTCTGTTTTAAGTGCTTTGAGAAATCTCCAAACTGCTTTCCATAGTGGCTGAACTAATTTGCATTCCCACCAACAGTGTATAAGCATTCCCTTTTCTCCACAGCCTCACCAGCATCTGTTGTTTTTTTACTTTTTAATAATTGGCATGCTGACTGGTGTGAGATGGTATCTCTTTGTAGTTTTGATTTGCATTTCTCTGATGATTAATGGTGTGGAGCATGTTTTTCACGTTTCTTGGCCATTTATGTGTCTTCTTTTGAAAAGTATCTGTTCATGTCCTTTGCCTACTTTTTTTTTTTTTTTTTTTTTTTTTTTTTTTTTTTTTTTTGGCAACAGTGTCTCACTCTGTTGCTCAGGCTGGAGTACAGTGGGACGATTACAGCTCCCTGCGGCCTAGACCTCCCAGGCTCAAGTGATCCTCCCATCTCAGCCTCTTGAGTAGCTGAGACCACAGTTGTGCCACAATGCCTGGCTAACTTTTATTTTTAACTTTTAGTAGCGACAAGGTCTTACTAGGTTGCCCAGACTGGTCTCAAATGCCTGAGCTCAAGCTATCCTCTTGCCTCAGCCTCCAAAAATGCTGGGACTATAGGCATGAGCTACTGTGCCCAGCCACTTTTGCCTGCTTTTTAATGGGGAACCTACTCCAAGATTGACCACATGCTTGGCCATAAAGCAAGTCTTAATAAATTCAAAAAAGTTGAAATCATGCTAACCATCTCTTGGCCCAGAGTGGAATAAAAATATAATTCAATACCAAAAATATTTTTCAAAAGCACACAGTTTTATGGACATTAAACAATTTGCTTCTGAATGACTTTTGGGTAAGCAAAGAAATCAAGGCAGAAATAAAAAAATTCTTTGAAAATAGAGATACAATATACTAAAATCTCTGGGATGCAGCAAAAGCAGCATTAAGAGGAAAGTTTATCACACTAAATGTCTACATTAAGAAGTTAGAAAGATCTCAAATTAATGATCTAACATCACATGTAAAGGAACTAGAAAAAAACTAACCTCAAAGCTAGCAGAAGAAAGGAAATAACTAAAATTGGAGCCAAAGTCCAGGAAATTGGGAACCTAAAATCTATATAAAGTATCACCAAAACCAAAAGTCGCCTCTTTGAAAGGATGAACAAGATCAATAGAATCAATAGACCACTAATTAGATTAACAAAGAAAAGAGAAGGTTCAAATAAGTATGATAAGAAATGACAAATGTGACATCATAACTGATCCCACAGAAGTACAAAAGATCATCAGAGACTATTATGAACACCTCTAGGTGCATAAACTAGAAAATCTAGAGGGAAATGAATACACTCCTGGAAATGAAACACATGACCTCTCTGGACTGAATCAGGAAGAAATTGAACCCTGAAGAGACCAATATCAAGTTCCAAAATTAGTAATAAAAAAACCTACCATCCCCCTAAAATCCCTGGATAAGATGGATTTACAGCCAAAATCTACCAGATGTACAAAGAATAGCAGGTACCAATTCTATTGAAACTATTCCAAAAACATTGAGAAGGAGGGACTCTTCCTATCTTACTCTGTGAAGCCAGCATCAACCTGATACCCAAATCTAGGAAAGACACATAAAAAAAGAAAGCTGCAGGGCAATATCTATAATGAACAGAGATGCAAAAATCCTCAACAAAATACCAGGGTTATCTTTTGAAAGCTATTGCCAGACAGTAGACATCATCATTTCTCTGTGACCCAGTGAATCTCATTTTAGTGTTTGAAATTCCCCAGAAGCAGATGTTCAGAAAAATCTTCAGATTTTTGCTTTGTAATTTTGAAACTTTGAAACAGCTATTCCTATATTGTCTTACGTTTTGCTTATTCCCTATATTTTGTTTATTCACATAAAATTGGTTTATTCATTGAAGATTAGGTGCTTGTTCAGAGACTAACTTACTTCAGAAAGAATACTCGTAAGTGTTGAGCTCCATTCCTGGCTCCTCTAGTGATTTAAGATTCTGTGTTTATGTTGTACAACCTTTATACTCACTTTTCTCCATTATGAAACTGAATAAAGACAACTTGCTGTCTTCTACTTTGTACAGTGAGGGAAAAGCTTTGTTAGCCAGGAATAACTTTGTTCCAGGTCAAGGGTAGAGGTGGAGAAGTTCACTTGTTTCAGTGACTGGTTTTTAAGACTAGGGTGTGGGTGGGGTTAAAAAAAGTTTTCGCTGGCCTTAGGTCAAATTAAAATCTAGGTAACGTGAATACAAACCTGGGAACCTCCTCACTCTCATCCCTCTAGTCTAAATTGAATTTTAGCACTATATATTTGCTTGTGTTTCTTTTTCTTTTTCTTATTTTATTTTTTAATTGAGATGGGGTCTCACTCTGTCACCCAGGCTGGAGTCAGTGGCATGATCTTGGCTCACTGCAGCCTCTGCCTCCAGGGCTCCAGCCACCCTCCCACCTCAGCCTCCCAAGTAGTTGGGACAACAGGAGGGCACCACCACTCCTGGCTAATTTTTTGTATTTTTGGTGGAGACGGGGTTTCGCCATGTTGCCCAGGCTGGTCTCGAACTTGAGCTCAAGCGATCTGCCTGTGTCAGCCTCCCAAAGTGCTGGGTTTACAGGCATGAGCCATCATGCCTGGACTGCTTGTGTTTCTTTATGTCAATGATAATTATTCAGCTTGCTAACGCCTGAAGAATAGAGACTATAAATTATTTTTGCATACTCTACAACACAAACCTGAGTGTTTCATATATGGCAGGTACCAGATATTAGGTTGGTGCAAAAGTCATTGCGGGCTTTTTTTTTTTTTTGCACCAACCTAATTTAAATATTTGTTGAGTGATAGGCTAATGTAGGGTTAATTATCTAATGGATAGGAAACTAAAACAACAGCAGCAGAAGCAAGAACAACAACAACAACTTAAAAAAAACTAATTCAGTAATAGAAAGGGGAGAGAGAGTGTAAATGGCAGTGTTACATGACCAGAAACATGTTTAGGAAGATGAATATGTGCAAAGCTGCCAGATTTAACAAACAAATTTACAGGAAACCCTGTATCTTACCTGGCAACCCTAGTATGGTGTTAATATAGACTCTTTAGAAGACTTGAGAAGGAAGACAATGGAGATAACTAGGAGACTATTGAAATTATTGTGGGAGAAGAAACTTTCTGACAAATACATGTGCAAGAACTGAATTGAGGGCACACTGTGGAGGTAGAATGTACAGGACTTGCTGACTGGATGTGGAAGGTAAGGTAGAAGTGAAATCAAGTGATTCCTTCAAGATTTTTAATTTAGATTACTAAGTAGGTGATTGCATAAAAATGATATCCAGAAAGCTAGGAGGAGAGTTAAGAGAGTAAAGGGATTATCTTGGTCAATTTTATGTTACCATAACAGAATATCTGACACTAGGTAATTTATAGAGAAAAAGGTTTATTTTTATCATGATTCTGATGGCTGTAAAGTTCAAGATTGGGCATCTGCATGATGAGAGCCTCAGTCTCCTTCTACTTCATGGTGGAAGGTGAAGGGGAGCTTGTACGTGCAACGATCACATTGCAAAAGAGGAAGCAAGAGAAAGGGTGGGAAAAGTGGCAGGCTCTTTTTAACAACCAGCTCTCTTGGGAACTAATGGAATGGGAACTCACTCACCCTTGAAGGAGGATATTAATCTGTTCATGTAGGATCCACTCCCATGACCCAAACACCTCCCATTAGGCCCCACCTCCAACATTGGTGATCAGATTCCAACATGAGGTTTGGAGGGGACAAACATCTAAGCCAAGCGTAGATAGAGAAAGAAAATGAGTTCAATGTAAACATTTTTGAATTTGCCAGATGAAATAACCATCGGATATTTAGAGATATAGATTTAGAGCCTTTGAGAGATTTGGTAAATACAGACATATGATTGCCTTTAAAGGACTCTGGAAAGTAGGGGTAGATTTTGCTGGAATGCCAGGTGGTTGATCCAGGGTGAAGACATGTATCTCCTGAAGCTGAATTTGGATCAAGAAACGGAAGAGCCAAATGTATATAAATGTTCCCTTGAACAGTGGTGTATATATTAGTGTAATTTCACAATGGTGATGTAAATCCGAGTATAACAGAGAAGTGATGAAGCAAGAAAATTTCCCCTTAACTCTTGCAGAACTTTACCACAGTGGAAACTTACCAGAATCTCTGATGGCTTTGCCTTTGGTATGGGGAATAAAGGGCAAGAGACAAATTTGAATAGGCAGTGCTGTTGCTCCTGCTTAAAGCACTCCTGGAACTCTTAGCCAGGTATTTGTAGCCAGATGTATTCTTGGATAGATCTATTAAAGACTTATAGTAGGAGGATATGTGTATGGCAGGGATTGGGGATGGGGGTCAGTGTGTTCCACAAATCCATAACCCTCCTGTAATGCTGCTGTGCTGCTCAATAAATATTTATTGAAAAAAAGTGAACGAAAGAGTGAATATTGAATAAATAGCTAGAGATATACCTATTAATAAACATAAAGGTAATAATAATAAAGGTATTAATAATATCAATATAAGTGTAGTAGAATGAATGATATGAAAAATTAGAAATTAATTATTTCCCATGAGTCTTTAGATGTCTAAGGAACTTATGTTGCAAAAGGACACAAACTGGAGAACAGTCCAAAAAAATGTATTTCTAGCCCTGTCACATGCTTTTTCCTGCATATAGCAACAAATTCTGTGTGTGGTAGTGCTGGCATTTTTCCTCCCATCAGGATGCATAGAATGTCAGCACCTGTTTACAGTTGCTGTAACAACTGTAAGTCACAATGGCTTTTCCATGTGAAGAGGGAGGAACAAAGTGGGGAGAGTTGGATAAAAATATGTATGAACAGGTGCATGAATCAAATAAGTCCCCAGAGGTAGAAAAAGAGGATCTATGTGTAGCTTCTCACACAGATCACTCCTCCTATCTGTAGTCAGCAACTGGATTTTGATAACCTGAGAACAAAATGAGAATGGAAGGATTTAGGTGGGGAACAAAAAGAACCAGAACTAACGAAATAAGAGCACAGCCTCTACCAAGAATACAACAAAACAGGAGAATTTTTTTTTTTTAAGTTTAAATGTTTGGAGCTCCATCTTCTGGTTATGAAGCAGGATAGAATTGAAATGCGCTATTAATCATAAAAGCTAAAATGTATCAATAGGAACTGTGTTAAACATATTATCTCATTTAATTTATCTGCCCTGCCAAATAAACTACCAACTCTTGAACATGAAAATTAAGGTAGTTCATATTCTAGCTCCAACCTCTTGTTTCATCATCATTCATTTAACAAGCATATACTAGAGCCTAATAGGCAAACAGTATTATGTTTTACATGTCTGGGCTTTCTGGGAAGTACAAACCCATCATTCTTGACACCTACTTTCAAGGAGTGACTCTTTAATTTTCATCAAAACACACAATGAGAAAAATGCCACAAGACAGCCAAAAAACTGAGTTTCCAAAGTGTGAGAGAGGGATAAGTCAGACTCTGAACACACACCCCACTGGGGAACCTGAAAATCTAGATCATGGGAAAAGGATTTAACCTTACCTAGAGCTGAAATGGATTTAGGGACCCAGGTGAAATATAAAAGTAGAAGGAGCAGTGTGAAGAGCCCTGTAGGCACTCCCAGTCCCCAGCTCAACCCAGGGAAGCCATTCCTGGCCTAATCTCACAGAGGTCCTTGGGGAAGGGAAGGCAGCCAGCAGAACTGGGGAGGGACCACAGGGTGAAGGAAGCTCCCAGCTGAACTTTGTAATAATTTCAACTGAGCACAAATTTTCCTGACCACAATTGGTGGTGGTAGGGGGATGGTGAATGGGAAGTGCAGATACAAGTATACAAGCCACAGCTGATGGCGTGGGCAGGCAGGAAGCAGCAAGGCCTGAGAGCCCTGTGTGCTTTCTCAGTGGGGAGGATTGTAGCCTGGGGCAAGATCTCAGCCCTGCCCACCAGCTGCCTATATATAAACTCAGTGTGGTTGGGGGGCATAGTGGGAGTGAGACGGGCCTTAGTGGCTGCATAGGAGCTGGGTGATGTCTGTCACTGCTAGCTTTCCCCTACCTCCCTGGTGGCCTGTATGATGCAGCAGAGGCAGCCATAATCCCCCTGGGAACATAACCCCATTGGCCTGAGAACCACCCCCATCCCCGACAGTGGCCACAACAAGCCTCACCCAGAAAGAATCTGAGCTCGGACCCGCCTAACCCTGCCCTGACCTGATGGCTTTTCTCTACCTGCCCTGGTAGCTGAAGACAAAAGACAAAAACTCTTGGGAGCTCTATGCTCTATGGCCCTACCCATTGCCTGAGAAACCCAAGTACTCATTCTGGCCAACATAGGGCAAGATTATATCCCCCTTCTACTAGATGCTGTCTTGAAAGCACCATCTCCTGGCTGGAGGCCAACCAACTCAATACATTACAGCAAGTCAGAACAACCCTGCTCCAAAGAAGGAGAAAACAACAGCTAATTCCACTGCCTGCAACAACCTGGCTAACCAGAGGTCCTGAGCCTGTCCACATGAAAGCTTCACTGCTAGCATAACCAGCATTTGAGAAAACAAGTACACTAAACAAAATTACAACAAAGGACTTTCACAGAGTCCACTTCATTCCCTTGCCACCTCCACCAGACTGGGTGCTGGTATGTACGGCTGGGAGAGCTGAAGATGGATCACATCACACGACTCTTTGCAGACATTTTCCAGCACGAGCCAGGAATCCAGTAGCCCCATTGGGTGACTAGACCCCGAAGGGCAATAACAATCACTGCAGTCTGGCTGTCAGGAAACCCCATCCCTAGGGGAAGGGGGAGAGCACCACATCAAGGGATCACCATGTGGGATGAAAGAATCTGAACAGCAGCCCTTGAGTTCCAGAATCTTCCACTGAAAAAGTCTATCCAAATAAGAAGGAGCCAAAAAGTAACTGTTCATATGACAAAACGAGATTCTATCACACCCCCAAAAGATCGCATTAGCTCTCCAGCTATGGCTTCAAACCAAGAAGAAATCTCTGAATTGCCAGATACAAAGTTCAGAAGATTGATTATTAAGCTACTCAAGGAGGCACTAGAGAGAGATGAAAACCAACTTAAAGAAATTAAAAAAAAATACAGGATATGGATGAAAAAGCCTCCAGTGAAACAGATATCATAAAGAACAGACAATCACAACTTACGGAAATGAAAGACACCCTTAGAGAAATGCAAAATACACTGGAAAATTTCAACAATAGAATCAAACAAGTAGAAGAAAGAACTTCAGAACTTGAAGACAAGGCTTTCAAGTTAATTCAATTCAACAATGACAAAGAAAAAGCAAAAAAATTGAACAAAGCCTCCAAAAAATTTGGGATTATGTTAAACAACCAAACATAAGAATAATTGGTGTTCCACAGAAGAAGATAAATCTAAAAGTTTGGAAAGCTTATTTGAGGGAATAATCGAGGAAAACTTCCCTGGTTTTGCTAGAGATCTAGACATCCAAATATAAGAAGCTTAAAGAACACCCAGGAAATTCATTGCAGAAAGATTATAACCTAGGCACATAGTCATCAGGTTACCTAAAGTCAGAATAAAGAAAAGAATCTTAAGAGCTGTGAGGCAAAAGCATCAGGTAACTTATAAAGGAAAACCTGTCAGATTAACAGCAGATTTCTCATCAGAAACCCTGCAAACTAGAAGAGATTGGGATCCTATCTTTAGCCTCCTTAAACAAAATAATTATTAGCCAGGAATTTTGTATCCAGCTAAACTAAGCTTCATAAATGAAGGAAAGATACAGTCTTTTTCAGTCAAACAAATCCTGAGAGAATTTGCCTTTATCAAGCCAGTACTACAAGAAATGCTAAAGGGAGTACTAAATCTTGAAATAAAACCTCAAAATACCCCAAAATGGAACTTCTTTAAAGCATGAATCTCACAAGACATACAAAACAATAACACACACACACACACACAAAATGAGGTATTCAGGCAACAACTAGCATGATGAATAGAACATTACCTCACATTTCAATACTAACGATGGCCTAAATGCTCCACTTAAAAGATGCAGAATGGCAGAATGGATAAGAATTCACCAACCAAATATCTGCTGTCTTCAAGAGACTCACCTAATACATAAGGACTCACATAAACTTAAGGTAAAGGGGTGGAAAAAGATATTCCATGCAAATGGAAACCACAAGTCATCAGGAGTAGCTATTATTAGACAAAATAGACTTAAAGTCTGTTAAAAACAACAACAGTTTAAAAAGACACAGAGGGACATTATATAATGATAAAAGGATTAGTCCAACAGGAAAATATCACATTCCTTAATATATATGCACATAACATTGGAGCTTTCAAGTTTATAAAACAATTACTACTAGACGTAAGAAATAAGATAGATGCCAACACAATAATAGTGGAGGACTTCGATACTCCACTGACAGCACTAGACAAATAATCAAGACAGAAAGTCAACAAAGAAACAGTGGACTTAAACTATACCCTAGAATAAATGGACTTAACAGATATTTATAGAACATTCTACCCAACAGCTGCAGAATATACATTCTTTTCTTCAGCACATGGAACATTCTCCAAGAGATGCCATATGATAGGCCGCAAAACAAGTCTCAGTAAATTTAAAAAATCGAAATTATATCAAGTACACTCTCAGACCACAGTGGAATAAAATTGGAAACTAACTCCAAAAGGAACCCTCAAAACTATACAAATACATGGAAATGAAATAATCTGCTCCTGAATGATGTTTGGGTCAACAATGAAATCAAGATGTAAATTAAAAAATTATTTGAACTGAACAATAATAGTGACACAGCCTATCAAAACCTCTGAGATACAGAAAAAGTGATGCTAAGAGGAAAGTTCATAACATTAAATGCCTACATTAAAAAGTCTAAAAGAGCACAAATAGAAAATCTAAGCTCACATCTCAAAGAACTAGAGAAACAAGAACAAACCAAACCCAAGCCCAGCAGAAGAAAAAAAAAAAAAAGATCAGAGCAGAACTAAATGAAATTGAAACCAAAAAAATACAAAAGATAAATGAAACAAAAAGCTGGTTTTTGAAAAGATATACAAAGTCAATAGACCATTAGTGAGATTAACCAAGAAAAGAAGAGAGAAGATCCAAATAAATTGAATTAGAAATGAAATGGGAGATGTTACAACCGATACCACAGAATTACAAAAGATCATTCAAGGCTACTATGAACACCTTTATGTGCACAAATTGGAAAACCTAGAGGAAATGGATAAATTCCCGGAAATATACAAACCTCCTAGATTAAGCCAGAAAGAGGCCAGGTGTGGCGGCTCATGCCTGTAATCTCAGCACTTTGAGAGGCCAAGGCGGGCAGATCACTTGAGGCCAGGATTTCGAGGCAAGCCTGGCCAACATGGCAAAACCCTGTCTCTCCTAAAAATACAAAGGTTAGCCGGGTATAGTGGAGCATGCCTGTAATCCCAGCTGTTCGGCTGGCTGAGGCAGGAAAATCGCTTTAACCTGGGAGGTGAAGGTTGCAGTGAGCCAAGACTGCACCACTGTACTCCAGTCTGGGTGACAGAGCAAGACTCTGTTCAAAAAACAAAACAAAACAAAACCCAAAACCAAAAAACAAACAAAAAACAGGAAGAAATAGGAACTCTGAACAGAGCAATAACAAGTAACAAGATTGAAACAGTAATTTAAAAAAGCCAACAAAAAAAATGTTCAGGACCAGATGGATTCACAGCTGAATTCTGTCAGACATTCAAAGAAGAACTGGTACCAATCCTACTGAAACTATTCCAAAAGATAAAGTTCTAAATCTTGAAATAAAACCTCAAAATACACCAAAATGGAACTTCCTTAAAGCGTAAATAGATACAGATAGAGGCAATCCTCCCCAAATCATTCTATGAACCCAGTATTACCCTAATATTAAAACTAAGAAAGGACCTAAGTAAATAAGAAAACTACAGACCAATATCCTTGATGGACAGAGATGCAAAAATCCTCAACAAAATACTAGCTAACCGAATCCAACAGCATATCAAAAAGATAATAGGCCGGGTGCGGTAGCTCATGCCTGTAATCCCAGCACTTTGGGAGGCCGAGAAGGGCAGATCACGAGGTCAGGAGATTGAGACCATTCTGGCTAACACGGTGAAACCCTGTCTCTACTAAAAATACAAAAAATTAGCCAGGTGCGGTGGCCGGCCCTGTAGTCCCAGCTACTCGCGAGGCTGAGGCAGGAGAATGGCGTGAACCCGGGAGGCGGAGCTTGCAGTGAGCCGAGATTGCGCCACTGCACTCCAGCCTGGGCGACAGAGCAAGACTCCGTCTCAAAAAAAAAAAAAAAAGATAATACACCATGTTCAAGTGGGTTTCATACCGGGTATTCAGGTATTCAAGTCAATAAATATGATACACCACATAAATAGAAGTAAAAACAAAAATATGATTATCTTAATAGATGCAGAAAAAACATTTGACAAAATCCAGCATCCCTTTATGATTAAAACTCTCAGCAAAATCAGCAAAGAAGGGACATACCTTAAGGTAATAAAAGCCATCTATGACATACTCACAGACAACTTTATACCAAATGGGGAAAAGTTGACAGTATTTCCCCTGAGAACTGGAACAAAACATGGATGCTCACTTTCACCACTTCTATTTAGCATAGTACTGGAAGTCTTAGCCAGAGCAATCAGACAAAAGAAAGAAATAAAAGCATCCTAACTGGTAAAGAGAAAGTCAAACTGTCACTGTTTGCCAGTGATATGATTGCATAGCTAGAAAACCCTAAAGACCCATCCAAAATCTCCTGGATCTGGTAAATGAATTCAGTAAAATTTCAGGATAAAAATATCATGTACACAAATCAGTAGTACTGCTATACACCAACAGTGACCAATCTGAAAAATCAAGAATGCAACCCCTTTTACAGTAGCTGCAAACAAACAAACAAACAAAAAACAAACAAACAAAAAACAAACAAACAAACAACAACAACAAAAAACCCTTAGGAATATACCTAACAAAAGAGGTGAAAGATCTTTACGAAGAAAACCATAAAACACTGCTGAAAGAATTCACAGACGACACAAACAAATGGAAACACATTCCATGCTCACTGATGGGTAGAATCAATATTGTGAAAATGACCATACTGCCAAAAGCAATGTATAAATTCAATGCAATTGCCATCAAATACCATCATCATTCTTTAAAGAACCAGAAAAAAATAATCCTAAAATTCATATGGAACCAAAAAAGAGCCCACATATCCAAAGCAAGACTAAATAAAAAGAACAAATCTGGAGACATCACATTACCCGACTTCAAACTATGCTACAAGTTTATAGTCACCAAAATAGCATGGTACTGTTATAAAAACAGGCATGTAGACCAATGGAACAGAATAGAGAACCAGAAATAAAGCCAAATACTTACAGCCAACTGATCTTTGGCAAAGTAAACAAAAACATAAAATGGGCAGAGGACACATTATTCAAGAAATAGTGCTGGGATAATTGGCAAGCCACATGTAGAAGAATGAAACTGGATCCTCATCTCTCACCTTATACAAAAATAAACTTAAGATGGATCAAAGACTTAAATCTAAGACCTGAAACCATAAAAATTCTAGAAGACAACATCGGAAAAATTCTTCTAGACATTGGCTTAGGCAAAGAGTTCATGACCAAGAACCCAAAAGCAAATGCAAAAAAAAACCAACAACAACAACAACAACAACAACAACAACAAAAAACAAAACCCAAAGATAAATAGATGTATCTTAATTAAACTAAAAAGCTTCTGCACAACAAAAGAAATATTCAGCAGAGTAAACAGACAACCCGCAGAGTAGGAGAAAATATTTGCAAACTATGCATCCGACAAAGGACTAATACCCAGAATCTACAAGGAACTCAAACAAATCAGCAAGAAAAAATACAAATAATCCCATCAAAAAGTGGGCAAAGAACATGAATAGACAATTCTCAAAAGAAGATATTCAAATGGCCAACAAACATATGAAAAAATGCTTAATATCACTAATAATCAGGGAAATGCAAATCAAAACCACAGTGTGATACCACTTTATTCCCACAAGAATGGCCATAATTAAAAAATAAAAAAATAATAGATATTGGCGTGGATATGGTGAAAAGGGAACAGTTTTACACTGATGGTGGGAATGTAAACTAGTACAACCACTATAAAAAACAGTGTGGAGATTACTTAAGGAACTAAAAGTAGAACTACAATTTGATCCAGCAATCTCACTACTGGGTATCTAACCAGAGGAAAACAAGTCACTATATGAAAAAGTCACTTGCACACGCATGTTTATAACAGCACAATTCACAATGCAAAAATATGGAAGCAGCCTAAATGCCTATCAACCAAAGAGTGGATACAGAAAATGTGGAATACTACTCAGCTATTTTACAAAGGAATGAAATAATGCTATTTGCAGCAACGTGGTTGGAATTGGAGACCATTATTATAAGTGAAGTAACTCAAGAATGGAAACCCAAACAACGAATGTTCTCACTTATAAGTGAGAAATAAGCTATGAGGATGCAATGGCATAAGTATGATATAATGAACTCTGGGGGCCCTAGGAAAAGTGTGTGAGGTGGGGGTGAGGAATAAAAGACTACACATTGGGCACAGTGTACACTGCTCAGGTGATGGGTGCACCAAAATCTCAGAAATCACACCTAAAGAACTTATCCAAGTAACCAAGCACTACCTGTTCCCCCAAAACTATTGAAATAATAATCACTTTCAAAAATAGAAGTAAACCCCACACACATTGATTATTTTACACTTAGTATGAATTACACAAATAATACATGAACAATGCTTCTTTCCCCAGATTGAAACTTCACAGAAATGATGAAACTTTTCTTTGACTAGCACCACAGCCATAATCTCTTACTTCCTCCTAGCAGTAATCATAGTTGTAGGTTTGTGGATGCTTCTGAATATTATTTAAGCTGTAATATACATGTAAATGTACACATAGAAAATTGATTGTTACTTCTTGTAAACTTGAGTAGAGGTGTATTATGTATGAGAGTGTTTTAAGTACACTATTGTCTACTTAAAAAACCAGTAGAGGGGACTCTCTAAAAGAAAACATTTATTTAGGAATGGGGCTTTGCAATGGAAATATACATACCATAGTAAACTATGTATATATTCAGAGAGGTAAAGGACGACAAGGATTTTTAAAGGAAAAATGACAATTGTATAATTGTTTTGTGATAATTAGTTTTGGCTACAAGGATCAATACAAAGGGTGGTGCCAATCTGAGGTTGGAAGGGCAGTTGCTGGGCAGATGTCCTTACAAAAGTATTTTTTGTGTGTAGGGTTGTGATAACCTTTCTGCAAATTTGTGGGTTTTTTTCAGAGCCTTTTGTGATAGTTCTTGTTATGAGGGCTTAGTGCGTGAGAATTCTGTTTTCATGGCTTTCCCCAAGTCTATTTTTTTAGTTTTTAACACTAGTGACTCCATTTTGATTCTGACAACTTTCACATTTCCCCCTTTGGATCAGGATCTTTCTCCAAAGCGTCACTGATGAATCATCCTGTAGTTAGGGTTTGATTGTCCTTCAGTCCTGGGATAGACCAGTCCTGGTTTGGTCTGGTCTTCCCATGTTTGAGGGAAGTGGTTGGCAAGTAGGAGTCAGTATCAGAACATTTTTAGCCACATTTGAGCAACAAGGGAGCTTAGGAGGGAGTGGCTTTCAGGCTAAGGCTACCTGGAATCCATTGTTAAGTTAATTTTGTCAGTTCCATAGGTCTTTGTTATCATCTCAAAGTGTGTGGCCAGTATTATTCTATCAGGAGTCATACTTCTCCAAAAACTTAACAAGCAACAGGTATAAGGTTTTAAAAAGGGAAAATACAAAGTAAATTAATAAGCTTTGTTTGTATAAAATTTTGAGTCATGGACTAGGCTTAAAGGCTACTACTTGAATAAATCAAGTAGTAGGATTGTGGGAAATCCTACTGTGGGAAATTAAATAAGACTTGTAACCGTGTGGCCTGTTTTCTCATTTTGTGTTTATGGATCTCAACTTTCCCAGAGGAATATACCCAGGTTACAGCATGTAGTATTAGCAATAGCTACAGACATCTCCTTATTAGCCAATAGTTAATATTGAGCAATTTTGTCATCTAATATCTTATGGCTGGATTGAATGAAAGCAGAGAGTGATCAATCATTGTACTGGGGATGATGCCAAAGTCACCTACTAGGTGTACTAAAGGATCTCCTTGCTTGGGTGTGGTGGTTCATGCCTATATTCCTAACTGTTTGGGATCCCAAGGCAGGAGGATCACTTGAGGTCAGGAGTTCAAGACCAGCCTGGGCAATATAGTGAGATCCTGTCTCTACAAAAAGTAAAAAAATAAATTGAGCATAGTGGTATGTGCCTGTAGTTCTAGCTACTTGGGAGGCTGAGATGGCAGGACTGCTTAAGCACAGGAATTTGAGGCTGAAGGGAACTATGATTGCATCACAGATTAGGACCCATCTCTAAAAAAAAAAGAAAAGAAAAGAAAAAAAGGATGTTCTAGGATAGGTTCTGTCAAGTTACCAGCAGAAGTTTCTGATTGTTAACTTTTAATGTCACCATTATCTTGCCAAGTGAAAAAGGTGGGCATTAAGAGAGGTAAGAGTCTCATTATGATATGGAGGGTTGTTCTGAGGTCTTGGGAAAAGCTGTCTGAGGAATGAAGACATCAACTTCTTATCCTGGTTTGCAGTTTCAATGTCCCTGGCTATGGCATCAGGTGGTTTGTTTAACTTTCTGTGTGACACATCCATCAGTCATGAAACTTATCCCTTAAAATTCATCTAGTTTTAGTTTTCAGGGCTTCAGAACAAAAGAGGTCTCATTTTTAGTAATTCCATGGGAGAAAGTTGAATTGGAGGACTCTAGAAGAATTCAGGATATAGTCTAGTCTGTAGGTAGATAGCAAGGACTCAAAAACAATGCACAAGGCTACAGTCTAATAACACATATATTATAGCTTTTCTTTAGAAACATAAGTTTTTATCTCTGTATTGATCACATGAAAATCTCAGATTTAAAACCTTTTGAGGCTAGGAAGTCAAACCAAGGTAGATTTTAGGTATTATCTACCATCTTAAGGTTTTTGGGGCCTGCCAGGAAGTGACAATATTTACTCACTCACTATAAGGCTGGAAACCCTTGAAACCAGGCATTCTATGCACGTTCTCAAATATGATATTCCAGTCAATGCCTTGGTAATATAGCCAATGCTTCCAATTATATTCTGTTATAAAGAGAAAGTAGATTTTTACTGAACTTATCCAAATAACCATACAGCCATAAGAATACTCATGAAGAGTTTCTAAATTTTGGAGGGATCAAGTAAGAAGAAAAAGTAAATATTTCCACCTTTGTTCTCAAAAGTATGCTTTACCATATTGCTTTAAACTATAGATAGCTTAAGAAAAAAGTTACCTTAAATTTGGAAAACAAAACACTTAGGAGTCAAAAATCTTTCAAATTAAAGTCATAAAAACATTATCTTCAGCAGTTACTTAATGTCATGTAATTTTTGTTCTGCTTGATCTTGATGAGTAGTTTCATGAATTCAGCAGTTTCTTCATTAGAATTCTAAAAAAATTAATTAGTTAATCAATTTTAGTTATTAAAATCTGTATTTTAATTCTTCTTCTTTTTCCTTCCTCCTCATTCTTCTCCTTCCTTCCTTCTTTCCTTCCTTCCTTGTTTCCTTCCTTCCTTGTTTCCTTCCTTCCTTTTCTTCTTCTCCTTCTCCTTCTTTCTCTTCCTCTCTCCCCTCCCCCTTCCCCTCCCACTCGCCCTCCCGCTCCCGCTCCTCCTCCTCCTTCTTCTTCTTCTTCCTGTTCTTCTTCTTCTTCCTCTTCCTCCTCCTCCTCCTTCTGTATTCTTCTTCCTTCTTCTTTCCTCCTCCTCCTTCTTTATTCTTCTTCCTTCTTCTTTCCTCCTTGTTTTTTCTTTTTTGAAATCAAGATCTGGTTCTATCGCCCAGGCTGGAGAGCAGAGTGGTGCGATCATGGCTCACTGCAACCTCGCCTCCTGTGCTCAAGCCATCCTCCCACCTCTGCCTCCTGAGTAGCTGGGATTACAGGAATGTGCCACCACACCCAGCTGATTTTTTATTTTATTTTATTTTTAGTAGAGACAAGGTCTCCCTACATTGCACAGGCTGGTCTCGAACTCCTGAGCTCATGCAATCCACTCACCTTGGCCTCCCAAAATGTCTCCCTACATTGCCCAGGCTGGTCTCGAACTCCTGAGCTCATGTAATCCACTCACCTTGGCCTCCCAAAATGTTGGGATTACAGGCATGAGCCACCACACCCAGCCGAAACCTGTTTTTAAAATAAAAAAAATTGATGTATAATAGTTGTCACATTTTTGGGGTACATGTGGTATTTTGATACCTGTATACAATGTGTAATGATCAAATCAGGGTACCTGGGATATCCATCACCTCAAACATTCATCTTTTGTTTGTGTTGGAAATAGTACAAATTTTCTTTTCTAGCTATTTTGAAATACAGAATAAATTATTGTTAACTATAATTTCCCTTCTGTACTACTGAATACTAGAACTTATTCCTTGTATCTAACTGTATTTTGTACCCTTAACCAACCTCTCTTCATGCCTCCCTCCCCACTTTTCTTCCTAGCCTCTGGTAACCATTTTACTCTCTACCTCCATGAGAGCCAATTTTTTTTGCTTTCGTATATGAATGAGAACGTGCTATATTTGTTTTTCTGTGCCTGGCTTATTTCACTTAGCATAATGACCTGCAGTTCCACCCATGTTGCTGCAAATGACAGGATTTTACTCTTTATTAATGGCTGAATAAGATTCCATTGAGTATATCTATATACATGACATTTTCTTTCATTCATGTATATCTGTATACATGTATATAGATATATTCATGTATATTTATATACATGTATATAGATATATTCATGTGTATTTATATACATGTATATAGATATATTCATGTGTATTTATATACATGACATTTTCATTCATCTATTGATTGACAATTTGAAAAAATTTCTGTTTTTATTTTATCAACAAATTCAAGGCCAATTTATTGGGCCAGGGGTGGTGGCTCATCCCTATAATTTCAGCATTTTGGGAGGCTGAGGTGGGATAATCGCTTGAGGCCAGGAGTTTCAGACCAGCCTGAGCAACATGGTAAAACTCTGCCTCTACAAAAAATACAAAAATTAGCCAGGCATGGGGGTACATACCTGTAGTCCCAGCTACTTGGGAGGCTGAGGTGGGAGGATTGATTGAGCACAGGTGTTTGAGGCTGCAATGAGCACCACTGCACTCCAGCCTAGGAACAAAGCAAGACCCCACCTCAAAACAAACCACCCCCTACCAATAAAACACCAACAGCTTATTTATCAAAGATTTACTTAAGTTGTATGAACTAAAAGGCATTTGGATTAATTACTATATATTTTATGATTGCTTATTTATCTGAGCTAATCCGAATAGGATTTCTTAAGGAATTTCTAGCCAAGTACACCAGATTTTACAATTTAGACACAGCATACAACACATGTCAACACACATAAACACATATACATGCACACAATAAAGATCTTATAGCTTTAATTTTAGAATTTCAGTCACTAGATAGTAAAGCATAGTAATACAAACTCACAAGTTTATAAAAAAATAGTTGGACCCAAATTGTATTTTTGACAAAATGGGACCTGTTCAGGTGGATAAGTGTTATTTTCCCTAATAGATAATCTAAGAAAAGCTGTGGACCAAAATTTTTAGGTAAAGCATCTTGGTTTTAAATAAATCTCACATCTTTTTTTCCAGTTTTAAATGAGTTTAGGGTTAAATTTTCAATTGTTTACATTTTAGCTGGGACTGGCTAAATTCTGTAAGAAAGTCAAAATCTCCAAGTTGCCTTAAATTTTTTAGTAACAAATCTTTCTTTTGTTTGCTGATTTGGTTTTCTTGACTAGTCAATGCAGACAGGGAAGCATTTTGGCAGGTTTTTTTTGTTGTTTTTTTTTTTGGTCAGCGTTTCTGGCCCCCGTGTAACAGACAGACAAAGCAATTTTTATGCCAGAGATACCTTGTATTATTGCACTAAGTTCAAGATTTTGACCTATTTGATCTGAGACCCTAACTTGTATAAACACACATCTCTTTATGTCCGTGTAGAATATCAATCCTTCAATTAACTGTTTCATCACCCTAAGCAATTAATAGTTAGGGAAACCTCAATTTACATTTCCAAAAGGTGTCTAGGTTGTTGGCTGCCATGAAGCAGTTGTAATTTGTAAAGCCATTAATTTGAAAGCCCTTTAAGATTTTTATCCTTATCCTGGTTAAAATGCTCTAAAAAAAGATCTAAGCAGCTTTTGAAATTAGCAACAGTGTGTTATCTTAACACAAATGAAAAAGTTAACAGATTTAGAGTATCCAGAAAAAAAAAAGAGAACTAAAAAGACTCTACATGTTAACTCTATAGTTGATTGCAGTTTCTAATTGAATTCTAAGAAAAAAACAAGGTTGGGGACTTCAAATGATATTCATGATGGCCATTAATTTAAAAACATGCACGAGGAAAAGCCATGTAGCCAGCTGGAGTCCCAGAAAGCTTGACATGCCTGAATGTTTGAGAATCCCATTCTGTTTCTGACTAATTTCTCCAGAGCAAAGAAAATTCTATAAATCCTGTCAGGAAGTTTACACTGGTGGTTTAGATCATGGTGACCATCCCAGTGGCTTTTAATTGGCCATATCATGCCTACTATTTAGAATGTTTATTTTTGCTCTTGGAAGATGTTCAGAAACAAGTAAGGGAAAAAGAGCCAAATCATTTACAAGCACACATAACCTAACCAAAATGAAACCAAAATCAGAGTGCTCACAAAATTTTTAACCCAGCCATGCAGATCAAACAAAATATTAAGCCGGATGCACCAAATCAAAAGTGAATTCACCAGAAAAGAATGCCTCACAGACAGAATGTAAACTCCGTAGAAACCAGATAACTGAAACCAGAAGGACACTTTTCTTTTACCAGAAAGGGCTCGCCAGAAATAACTTTTATAGTCCCAGGAGGGATGCAAGGTCCTTTATTTAAGGTGGCCTTATCACCAAATCAGATCCCAAATAAAGTAAAAAAGAACTCACCAAAGGGAGGGAGTCCAAGAGTCCTAGAGAAGATTCACTATGGGAGAAAAGGCAACACTGAAGTCAGTACTGCACTCAATTCCACAGGCCACCGATTCATCAAAGGTGAGCTAACTTTGGCCTCACTGCTGGCACCATTAATGCGAAACTAAATAACAGAGAGGAAGATTCTCTAAAAGAAAATGATATTTATTTGCGAATAGGAATACAATGGGAATACACATGCCATAGTAAACTATGTGTGTGTTCAGGAGGGTAAAAGAAGACAATGTTTTCTTTTTAAATGAGAAGAATTACATAATTGGTTTGAGATAATTATTTTTGGTTACAGAGATCAATACCAAGGGTGATGACAGTCCAAGGTTGACAGACAATTGCTGGGTAGATGTCTACAGGAGTATTTTTTTTTTCTTTTTGGTATACAGTTGCAATGGCCTTTGTGCAAGTTTGTAGTTTTTTCAGAGTCTTTGGTGATAGTTCTTGTTATCAGGCATTGGTGCATGAGAACCCTCTCTTCATGGCCTTCTGAGGCTCTGTCTTTTAGGATTTTTAACACAAGTGGCTCCATTTTGATTCTGACAACTTTCACAGTATAATTCTATACCACTGTATGCCATTGCTCTTTACCCTTAGCAATACATCTTGGGAATTTACCCATGATTTTATATATATATATATATAATCTCCAGTTTATTCTTTTTAATAGTAACATGGTATTACATAATATTTAGTCTGTCTCCTTTGTAGGCTTGTTTGCAGAATTGTAGGCAATGCTTCAATAAACATTATTGTGCACATGGGTATTTCTCTAGGCGAGATACTGAGAAGTGGAATCACTGGGCCAAAAGGTAAGCTTAGTTTTGTTTTTGGTGGATAATGATTATTGCCCTTCAAAGTGGCAGTCGCAATGAAAGGGGTTTTTTCTCCGCACTACTCTGTCTACACATCTGCTGACACTTGATATAGCCAAATTTTATTTGGTCAATCTAATAACTTAGAACTGGTATTTTATAATTGTTTTTACTTTTATTTCCCTGGTCGTTTATTCTTTTATGTTTAATGACTATTTCATCTATTGTTCTGGGGCTTGCCTCTTATTCTTTACATTTTCATATCTTTTAATCTATTTTTATTGGGTTGTTCTTATGTTGGATGTGTAGTAATTCTTTTTTATATTCAGTATGATAATTTGTTATACATGTGTAAAATTTTTTCTGGATTATTGCATCTTCTAAAAACTTTGCCTAGAGTATTGTTTATCATATATGTTTTATTTTTAACTAATACATCAATTAGATAAATTTCTGATACATGTTCCTTGTAGCCTCACACATATATATACTCATATTTTTATGTATATTGTATTAGTGTGGGCAGAGCCTCACCCAAATCCCCTTGAGGCTTACCACTTAGCACAGCTGCCTTAACTGTATCTGTGTGTCTTTCCCTGACAGCTTTCTCTTCTGCTGGAGAAGAGGAATTTCTGCTCCTCAGTCTGGGAGCAGTTCTGACCTTGATTGTTGTGGTTGGTCTTTAATTCTCTGCTCCTCTTGACCTTTGAGTCGACACTGGCTCCTGGAGTTTCCAGCTAGATTAGGCTCCAGTAGTGGTAATTTACTTAATAATACACGCTTTGTGTGCTGCCTTCCCTTCCTTGACTCCCTTCCTCCCCTTCCTATCAGTGATTCCTGTGGTCCCCTTTCAAATAAACTATTTGTAGTTGGATCTTTGAGTCATGGTCTTCTTCTGGGGGAACACAAACTAAGTGCTATCTTTTAGTCAGCACTTACTCTGTGCCAGGCAGTGGCTAAGAGTCTGTTTTTATGCAGTGTGTAATCACATTATCTCCATTTTGTAAATGAAGAAACCACAGTTGAAGTTAAATAAGCTACTTGGGGATGTTCATCAAGTAAGTGACAAATATACAATTTGAACCAAGACCCTCTGACTTTCAAAACCCATATTTTTGACCATTAGATTCGGAAACAACTGCCTTTCTAGCATATGCCTCACTCATTTTCTCATGAAAATTCTTCTCCTTAATGGTCCTATTCAGAGGACAGTTCCTCAATAAAAGATTCCTTGGTATTACATTCAGAATTAATTTTTCCCTTCCTGAATTTTCATATGACCGACTGCCTTTCTTTTGGAATGTAATACGCTGTCTTTTGTTTATAGGTGTGAATATCTCATTTTCTGTCCTGTGTAGAATAGTTCTTGGGTGCCTAACACATACCAGGTGCTTTAAAAATGTTTTCTTTAAGGAATTATTATAAATTCCTTTAGGGCAAGGAGTATGTCTCTATATTGCCTAGCTCATGTTTTACATTAAGGAGTTCAATGAGAGCTCATTGGATTGAAGTTCAGGAACAAGAGCATCTGCTAGAGGACATAGCATATACACTTTAGAAAGGACAGAATTGGGGAAGTAATTTATAGATATTGACGCAATAAGTAGGCTAGTTCATGACCTAAAGAAATTTGAAAATGAGTACAATTTAAATTGGCCTATAGGTTTGTGAATCCAGCTAAAGGCTAAATCAGTGCCTTCATAGGATATCTTTCTTTATCTCTTCTGTTCCTAGTCTAGTACTAGGCATTATTGTATAATGGAAAGACACCTATAAAAGAAAAGAAATATCTGAGGCTCTCATGTCTTCGCAGGAGTTCACATTTAAGAGAATAAATGAAAAAAGGAAACTTTTTTTTTTTTTAAAACAGGGTCTCACTCTGTTGCCCAGGCTGTAGTGTGGTGGTGTGATCATAGCTCATTACAGCCTTGAACTAGGCTCAAACACCACCTCAGTCTCCTGATAAGCTGGGATTACAGATGCATGCCACCACAAATTTTTAGTAGAGATGAGATCTCTCTATGTTGCCCAGGTTGGTCTTGAGCTCCTGGGCTCAAGCAATCCTCCTGCCTTGGCCTCCCAAAATGTTGAGATTATAGGTGTGAGCCACCTTGCCTGGCCCATTTTTAAAAAATAATTTAAACTTTTATTTTAGATTCAGGGGGTACATGGGCAGGTTATATGGGCATATTGCATGATGCTGAAAGGAAACTTAAAAATAAATTATCAAAGAGTAGAAAATTTGTTTGAAAAAATGTGTATTAAATTGATGAAGCTCTATAGAGGAATGATAAGAATGTGCTGTTGGCTAGCCAGGGAAAACTTCCAGAAACAGGTGAAGGTTGAACCAAAACAATTGTGTGATGGTTGCTATTTGGTAGAAAGCAGTGAGCAGAGCACTTTGACTAGCATGAAAAAATAGTGCAGGGTCTAGAATTAGTGTGTTGTATTTATGGAGGATGCAGAGTGGATGGGCTTTGCTGGTGGAAGGACTTTGCTGGATGTGCTTAATACCCCCAAAAGAGGGACTGTAGGCAAACTGGGAGGCAGGTGAAATTGGACTTGAGAGTTCTAGCACATGAATCTTGCAGCACTTCTTTTCCTCTTCTGGCTCTTCCTTTCCATTCCTCACCCCAGCCAGTCATCATGTGTCTTATTGCCAGCTCTTAGGCATATGCTCACTCAGGTGTAGATAATGATGATTTAGAATTTGAAACAGTAAATCAATTGGAGGATGGGGTGGAAAGAGGAGGGCAGGAAAAAGTTTTGCTAGTTAAGATACACATATTAGCAAAGGAACAGGTGTGAATGTTTATAGACAACTTGATGAAAAGGCAGTGGTTTCGTTTGGCTAGAGCAGTGAGCTTCCTAATGTTTTTGAGTAAGAACACCCCTTGTTAATAAGAAAAAATTGGTAGGTTCCTACATAATAGTAAACTGTACTACTAGTATCCTTTGGAAAAATACATGTTGGTAAGATTACTATAAATTAATACATTTTAAAGTAATAGTATAATATGGTAGTTAATTTAGTTTACAGACAATAATCAGAAGGATGTGGATTCACAGACCCCTTTACGTTACTTTACTACTTCCCAGATCTTTGGCCCACAGGTTGGATTTCACTGGGCTAGCATAGGATTTCTGTAGGGAGGTTCATTCTGTGAGACTCATTTATTCATTCACTCAAGAAATATTTATTGAATTAAGTGCAGTATGCTCTTTTAGGCTCTGGGAAAATAGTTGTAAAAGAAACTGAGACCCTCCTTCAGGGTGCTTATATTTTAGTGAGAAGAGACAGACAATAAAAAATATTACACAAATAACTATGATATTTCTAATGATGTTAAGTGTTACAGATAATAGGGATTATCTGGGTAGGCTGGGGGGAATGTTACTTCGATAGATTGGAGAGAGAACTCTCTACTATGGTGACATTTGAATAGACATTTGAATGAATTAGGGAGGGCCCTGTAGGTCTCAGGAAGAAGAGTGGAATGCGTACAAAGCCCAAGAGGTGGGAGCATGTTTGCTGTCCTTGGGTAAGAGCAAAAAGACTGGTGTGGCTAGAGTAGGATCAGGGAGATGAATAATTAATTGTGGTAGATGATGGGGTCTGGTAGTGCGTAGCCAGCCATATTATATAGGATCTTGCAGGCCAGTGTAAGCACTTTGAATTTTACACCAAATGAGATTTTTTAAAAAGCCATTGGAGGATTTAAATCAGAACAGTGACATAATCTGAAATGTTTTAAAATAATTACCATGGCTGTTGGTGAAATAGATTATTAGGTAAGCATTGAAGCAAGGGACCAACTGTAGAAATCCAGGCTACAGATTAATTCTCAAATGCTTCTTATTGGTTGAATAAGATGAGGATGGAGAACTGACCCTTGGAATTGCAATGGAGAGGTTACTAAGGAGTGTGTACTCAATTTGTTAGGTAATAATGAGCCTTTGAAAGTTTTATAGAAAAGTGGTACCATCAGTGTGGTACTTTATGAAAATTTATCAGTTGGTACCCATAGATGGGAAGAATTCGATTAGATGAAAAAGTCTGAGGATAGAGAGATATTTTAGGTACCCATTTCAACAATCTAATTGGAAAAGTATGGGAGCTGGAAGTAAAGTAGCAAAGGTGAGAATGGAAATGACATTTCAGAGTCTGAACTGGAAGAACTAGGCAACTGAAGGAATATAGAGCCAGAGACAAAAGAGTCTAAGTTAAAATTTTGAAATTGCGTGATGAGAAAAATTGTGATTCCATTAACAGAATTCAGAACATCAGGAACAGAATGAGTTTGTCTGGGAAAGATGATACCCTTAACTTTGGATGACATGGCTTTGAAATTCTAGACATCTAGGTTGACCTCATAACTCACCTTTAAATTATTATTCTTCCATCCTCTTTCAGCAGTCCCTCTTTTGAGATTCCAGAGGCACTGGAAACTATAATCTTCCGAACTGAAGGATCCCACCCCTCTTCCTAGAATAAACCTTTGTTACTTGACTCTGTAGTCTATATTGATGATCCACACAGAACAAGCCTCACAAAAAAGTCTGTTATTTTTGTTTATGTGCTGAGTTTGAGGTGTTGGTGGTAAATTTTGGCAAAAATGTCTTTTAGAATGAAAATGTAAGTCCAGAATAAAGAAGAGAGATAAACGTTGACTGAAATGTGGGAGTCATTTTCTATCAAACTAAATAAGAACTCTAAAGGAAAGAATGTACCAAAGAGAATATTAATTGTAGGTGCCAGAAGAATTCTCTGTAGTGGGAAAGTTAATCTGACATATGGAGGAGAGGCAATGTACATTTAAAAGCTATCAAGAATATGCCTCGAAAACTTTTTGTTTGGTCAATCACCTTGATGGGCCATATTACAGTGGAAAATAAAACTCAGAGCATGCTGAGGTGTAGGAGTGATATAAAGAGAAACAAGAAGTTTTGTGAGTTTCAAAGGAATGGTCAAGAGAAATGTACTTCATATTATTAATTCAATGCAAAGTAAAGCTAAGGAGAATTTAGCTTTACTTTGGAGAATTCAGTAGAAGCAAGAAATCCAAGCAAGAAATGACTCAGAATAATGTTAAGCTTCTTTAGAATTCATGAAGATACTTCAGGAGCGAGTTGGGAGATGCTGTTTTCCATTATATTCTGAATGGGTATTCTTCCCATTTTAATTTATAACACAAAAATATACGGCAATGGAATGGGGGTGGTTACTATTTTGGGGACATCCAAGTTGTAAATGTATGAGTCACAACACATTTAGAGGAGGAAAAAAAATGGAGATCAAAAAGTAGCTGTTAAAGAGGCAGAAGAAAATGGTTTCAGAATATTTCTAAAACTTGGATGACTTTGTACTTGAACTGGTTAAAATGGCATGAAATCCATTTACCTTTAAAAGACCCTGCAGTGCTGCCATGCAATGCCCTGCCATTTTGTTGTGGTTGTTGTTAAGGGATTAATTAATTTCCATAATAGTCTTTACTTTCAACTCAGGAGAATGTTAACTTTGTGCTTTTTTGGGACAATTATGGATGTGAGTCTCCTTAATCTTCCATGTAACCTACTAAACCACAAGTTCTCAAATTAACCAAATTGGAAGTTGGAGGAAAAATTCAACTATGCATTTTTTGAGTGAAGGATAGTCATCACTTCATTCTCTGACACAATGTAATGTTGAACCCAGTTGGTATGTCTTTCAAAACTGACATGGAGTCTGTTCTTTGACTGCACAGTAGTGTGTGTGTGTGTGTGTGTGCATGCGCACACACGTGCACACAAATGCATGTTTTCTGTTTTAAGACTATTACTTCTCTTTGAAACAGAATACCCTGGATAAGTTATAGATGGATATTATGGGTTTAACCCAACTAATTATAAAAAAGCGAACCCTCCTTACCAGCAGGGCTCTTCCTAGTTCCTAATTCTCATTCTGCTACACAGCAAGGAAACACTAGGATACAGAGCTGTTTGAACTTGAAAAAGAGCTCCATGTCACACAGTAAAATGATATTTTAGTTTTACATTGTAGACTAGAATGTATAGTGTAAATGATTCCTTGTTTCAGAAAAAATATACAATATTAATATATGCTTATTAAATAAATATAGTTGTATACCACTTGGTTGAAAGCTGTTGAAGACTATATATAAAATAGCCTGCACCTGGACATAGGGCACAGAGAAACTCAAGAACTATTACCTGAACTAACTTTCAAGGTTTTCAATTTATTGTTTTTATCTCCTGTGGAATTCAGGTCATTACTGCTAATTTCAAATGAAAAAGAATCAATTAAAAGTTTTTTTTGTTTTTTTTTTCAAATCTTAGAGAGTTTCACATCATTGCAAATGAAATCTTCATTCACATAAGAAAGTGTAAAGAGTTTCATATGTTTACCAAAGTATCATGTTTTTACCATTACCCTAACCTTCTAATCTGTTTATATTTTTAAATGTTAGCAGATTTCAAATACTTATCAGAGAAAAAAAAATGTCCTATTAAGGAGCTTCAGGTGTTTGCTTTGTAGATGTGGTATATAGATTTAAATTGTGCTGGAATTTATATTTTTTACCTAATGTGTATCCATAACTATTTTGGCTGTAGCGACATGGCTTTCATTTTGCATAGCTAATAAAAGTAGCTGATGAGTCAGTCTAATGATATTGCTTTATGCTTCCTTAGAATCTTTCATCTGCAGCTCACTAAATGCTCTGTAAACATTAATTAAACATCACAACACACACTGGAGGAAAGGTTAGTATTATTATCCTTTTATGGGGAAACATATATAGAGGGCTTAGGTAAGGCAAATATTAAATATATAGAACTGAGTTCTACAGGATACAGGTGCCAATAATGCTTCTTCCTGGGCACAGAGAAAGGAGCATAGGTGTAATTACAACAAAACCCCCAAAGTTTATGGGGAACCTGAGTTTCAGGAATCTCAGAACACTTTGTGAAATAAATTTCAGAGATTATGTATTAAACTGAAGTTTCTAGTTAGAAGACTGTGTACCACACAGTACGCAAACTTATCTTTTTCCTGATGAAGTGGAAAATCAGGTCAGGATTACTGCAACATGCTTGAACTTAATAACTGAAAATAGAATCATATGATCTGGGTGTTCTAGCACAGCCCGATTTCAAATAAGCTGATCTGCTTCTCCCATAAGTGGATTCAAACTATTCTTATTGTGTGACCTAATTTTTAGTTTTGAGGATCAAATCACCATAGCTATTATGGCCAGTTTTTAAGCTTTATTTCTATATCCTAAAATGAAGTGGGTATTGACCAATTATCAGACAATTTGGGTAATTCAGATGGCTGGCAAATCAGTTGTTCAATTGCTAGTAACACAGACAGGAATTCAGCAAGATGGAATTTTATATTTCTTTCATAAAAGGAAGGCTTAAGAGAGGCTTATATGGTAGCTCTAAAGTGGTATCAGTGACTCAGGCGCTTTTAGTTTTCTTCGCCATCCATAGCATGTGATTTCCATCCCCAAGGTTTTCACGTGGTCCAAGATGGTTGCTGGGATCCCAGACAGACATCACATATGTCTTCTAATCAGGGAGGAAGCAGAAAGGACAAAAAGACATACTTCAGCTGTTTGTCTTAAGGAGCTTTCTCTAAAGGCCCACTTACTGTTTACCAACCATCCCTATCTGCAGGAGAGATTGGCAAATGCAGTCATTTAGCTGGATACATCACTACTTGGAATAAAATTAAAGTTCTTAAAGTTCTATCATTAAGGAAAAAGAAGAGAATAGATGTTGTGTAGGTGACTAGTTGTCTTAGCTATAGCAAGCAAGCAAAATCAACGATTAAAGCAAAAAACAAATCCTCTTTGGATGGTGCATTATATGGTTTGGCTTTTTGTCTAATTGATATTGACTGAACAATATACACATTTCCAGTGTGTTTCGTGACCTGGAGGCACTGCCTATGGGTGTGTATGTGTGGCCCTGGCAAGAAAATAACCGAACCAACAAGTGCATCAGCAGAATTGTCTGGAAATGTTCTTGCTGTGTTACTCCCCACCCTGTTTTTGGTCATGCACTGAAGTCAAGGTTCCTGGTGTGCTTGCAACTTAGCTGCTGGTAGTTAAAGTTAGGCAGGTCCAGGGCAGTGTAAATCTCCTCTGAACTGTTTGATTGTGATCATCGGGAATATAAAGCTACTTTTCCTTTTGTATAAGTTTTTATCCTGTGCTCTATATGAGTGTGTGTCTCTGTGTGTGTTATCCTGAGGTTTGCATACTCCTTACTCCCCAGACACTGATTTTGGGAGGAGTTTGAAAGCATAGTAATGGCTTACTTGCTTGAAAGAAGTATTTCATTTAACACAATTGTAATCGCAAAAGGATGTGAATATTAACTTATGATTCTCTATAATTGGATGTGGCTTTTAAAAAGCAAATGATCCATTCCACATTTGAACTAAACCTATGGTCAGGTGAGCTTTAAGAAGAGAGGTTAATTTGGAGACACAGTCTGAAACAGTGCATGTTTTAGTACTTCACAAATATTAAGAACTTTGTTATTTTACTTTCTTTGAGTGCCACTTTGGTGTTCCACAACTACATCTATACAGATAAACAGATAAGGGTCTGAAGGAAAGGAAAAGGGCTGTTAAGGTTAGCTATAAATGATGTTTGGCGATTAGGGTCCCTCTAGTGGTAGCTAGCTTAAATACGCTTAGGCAACAACAAATAGAGTGGTGTACCCTACATATTTGTGGTGGTGACCCACGGTTTATAAAGCCACCTCAATTTAATTCTAAATTCTTATTATAGCAGTGCTGTTATGAGTCAACTCTCACTAAAAATTTTTAGTATTTTGTTTTCTTAATGTAGATTTGAGAGCTTGTGGATGATTGTCTTAATGATCCTAGTCTCCTTTGTTTCTGTGTGTGTGGACTTCCACTTTCTTCTTATCTAAAAGCCACAACCAGTCACTTTTCAGGGCACTCAGTTTGATGAAGTTGTAAGAGTCTCCAAAATGATGCCTCTGTTGTTACTCCTTGTGTTTGGCATATAACTAGAGTTAGATAAAATAATCAAACCGATGAAGATCAAAATGTCAGGTTTACTATCAATAAAAGTGATATTGAAGAATGTGGCTCAGTTGTGTGGTAACAGTAGGTTTCCTAGGACTGCACCAGAAATAGCCATTTTTCTGGTTGCCTGCCAGGCCTTGCTCTGCAGGGTTAGTCCCTTTTACATAAAGTGACACATAATTTGTTGTGCAAACCAAGACACTTTTGAGAGTCGAAGGGATGAAATGCCAGGACTGTCCTGAAAACTGTGGCATAAGGCCACTGACTTTTATCTCATGACAGCAGCCAAAACAGAAAGCACATTGTCTTCAGGCAGACAGATCCCTGAGAGAAAGGGGAGAAAGGAGCTTAGCTCAGCATGCTCAGTTGCTTCTCCCTAACACACCAATTAGATAAATCAATTCTTTACCCTTGAAGAGAAGTAAGGGATGGTCCAAGAAGCCAGTTGTGCTCATGGAAAATCCATCCATAGATTCCATAGTGGTATGGAATGGAGGGTTTTCTAATCAACCCTGCTCCTAATATTTGCACAGCCAGAGTGGGGTGCTCTAGGCATAGGGACTGAGGAGTGGAGTGCAAGTGCTGATTGTTAGCGTATCTTCTCAACTTCATATTTAATGATATGATGCTTGCTTGGTACACTCGAAATTGGCCATGGTGGGAGTTTTGGCAAACTACAAACCAGGGCTTTCTTTCCCCCTTTCCAGAAGAGCTGGTTGTTAAAAAATCATCAGCACACCACTTAGCCCTGGACAGATTTTATTTCTGCTGGGTTTTATGGCTTAGACTTCCCACTGCCCCCACCAGCTAGGAAAGATGTCTGTGATCAGTGAACATAGGTACATTTGTTATTGCCATGAAAAACTCCAACCTCAGCACCTTCTATATGCCTCATAGGGCTGCACTCCATTGGTCCTACTTCCCATGGCTTCAACAGCTGCAGTGTAGTGTGTGCTCTGAGTCTTCTGACCTGGCAGAGCCAAGGAGCCTGAGGATAGGTTTTCCCTTTGGCACTGAGACTGGCCATTCAGTGCATGCCCGCATAGTTCCTTGCCAAGTCTACGGAAATGGAAAGCATAAGTGTGACTTTGATGCTTTTAGAATCTTCCAGGCATTGACAATGAGAAACAGGATTGTTCATAGGGGAAGTGAAATTCCTGACAATAGCCTTATCAGTAGAACCATAAAGTACCTGAGTTTTAGAAGTTAGAAGCACTGAATTTGAGTCCTGTTTATGTGAAATATAACTAAACTTTGTAAACAAATTTTTATTGCTTGGAGTGTTGGTTTCTTATAAAGCAGGAAAAATACTCTCCCATAAAATAAAGTTTTGAGGATAAAATGAAATAGCATGTGAAAATGAGTTATAAATCTTAAAGAGCTAGGTTAATATAAAGCATAAGCATTATAAGGAATGTGCATATTTTGTGGCAAAAGAGAGATTAGTTAGTGCCGACATTTTAGCTAATTATTTGCAGGATGGGAGGCAGAACTGGATTATCTGGATTATCTATAAGGCTGACTAAGCGTGTGCTTAGCCCTCCAGCAAAGGAGTATTGAGTAATGTTTTTTGTTGTGGGGGGGGAATTAAATATTTCTCCTCTAACTCCCCAGAACAAATTAATTGTCATCGGAAAATAGAAATTTGTTGGATTTCTTTATGCTTGTTTTATAGTTTATTGCTTTAAAATTGTAATTTGTAAGGGAGTTGGGGTATTGCATTCTTAAAAAGCACTTAGAATCTCTAAAAAAACTTAACCTAGTCACCATGACATAGTCCCCTTGTATTTTTGTACCTTTCAATGCCTTGAAAAGATCTGGGGTGAAGGAGGACTTCAGGGGGTACATGTTGTATCATGTACTTTGTATAAGCCACACAAGGGCTGTATTTTTCCTTCGCATTATAGGCAGATTCCAAATATAAAATTAATTTAGTGTGAAGTTTCCTAGTAAAACACGAAATAAATGATATGTAATATTGAATAAGAACTATGTTTGATATTTTAAAAAGAACTTAAAAATGGAAATCTTCCAGGTTCAGGCCAATTTTTTATGTTTGGGTTTTTCAAATGCATATTGGCCTCCCTCTAGTGGTAGCTGAGGCAAACTGAACCAAAACCCGGGGCACAAAGCTCGTCTCTGAATCAAAAATAGAGTTTTCAACATCTAAGTCTCTATTTTAATGGCTGGAAAGCATGTAGCTAATCTCAGGTTTTGCATTATTTAGATCCTTGGGTTAATTTGAAGTTGTTGTCCCTATAGCATTTGGGCTTTTTTGAACTTTTCTTGTGTTTATTTTTGGTTAATGGAGTGTGTATGTTGTTTTCCACAAAAATGAAGCCCTTTGTTCACTTTTAAATTTCAAATTTTTGATGTTTATGTAATATCTTCTGGCATGAATTATAGAAAAAATGTGTTAATAAGTTTTTGGTAAAACTTGAGATTATTCTTATAGTTTTTTTTGGGTAAAAATTAATATATGCAAAAAAATTCAGCCTGGATCCGATGATGACTCTAGATTTAGCTAGCAATTTTCAGAAAACCCAAAGGATGGACAAACATGTTAAAATACCAAGGAGATGTAATCAGTCAGTCAAACTCAGACTGAGAAAGTTCATAGGACATAAAAGCACATTTTTCCAACAAATACATTGCAAGAGGGGGAAAAAGGGAGAGGAAAATGGAACATGAAAATTAAAAGATATTTAAAATACAATAATAATTTACCATATCTCATCTTTGTTTGGATGCTGATTAAATAAACACCATGGAAATCCCCTATCTGTAATATTTATGAGACAATTAAAATGTCGACACTAAATGTTTGATATTATTAAGGAATTATTTTTAGATGTGAAAATGATATTTCAGTTGTGTTAGTTTTGTTATAAAGACAAGCTATTGCATTTTAGAGATTCATCCTGAAATATTTATAAGGGAAATTATATGATATCTAGGATTTCCTTCAAAATAGTCTCAAGGGAAGGGATAGATGGAGGTGTGGATAGGCCAGATTGGCCATGGGCTTGGTACTGGATGGTTATCTGGGAATTCATGATACTATTTTATCTACTTTTGAGTATGTTTAAAATTCTCCATAATAAAACATTTAAAATACCAATAAATTGGTTATAGTACCTTTAATAACAGCTATGTAAATAAATGCCTCCCATCTTACCATATCATTAAACATCATTGTTTTATGGACTACATCCTCAACCCAAGCCAAACTCGCTTTAGGCCTCATGTTGGAGGTATACCCTAAACTTGTTGGAGCAGCCCTGAAAAGTCTGGCTCTGTCTGAAGTGATTTGTTGGACTTCTAAGAAATTGTGTTAGTTTTTTCTGGACCTTAATTCTAATATAAACCAAAAGGCCAAGGTTTCTTAGGGAAGACACCATGAAATAAGCTTGGGTTATCCAACTCCTTAAGATTGAATCAAGATCAACTTAAGGAAAAGTGAGCAAATATTTAGTTATTGATACATAAAATATGTGAATTTTTTTTTTTTTTTTTTTTTTTTTTTTTTTTTTTTTTTTTTTTTTTGAGACGGAGTCTCACTCTGTCGCTCAGGCTGGAGTGCAGTGGCACGATCTCAGCTCACTGCAAGCTCCGCCTCCCAGGTTCACGCCATTCTCCTGCCTCAGCCTCCTGAGTAGCTGGGACTACAGGCGCCCGCCACCACGGCCAGCTAGTTTTTTGTATTTTTAGTAGAGACGGGGTTTCCATGTTGGCCAGGATGGTCTCAATCTCTTGACCTCGTGATCCGCCCGCCTCAGCCTCCCAAAGTGCTGGGATTACGGGCGTGAGCCACCACGCCCAGCCGTGAAGCATTTTTGAAGTTAGAGTAATGGTGACAAAGAACAAGCCAGTCATGGATCCCAGTATTCACACTCCCTTAGCTCCAGGTTTTAAGTCTTCTCATACAGATATCCCCTCCAGCTCTTTTCCCTTCTCCTGACCATGGCCTTCTGCCTTATCTCAGCCCATGTGGAACGCCAGTCCCCTCCTGTTCCAAGGAGGCTGAGTATTGCATTGTTTACCTAGAGTTTCCCTGGATTCTTGCTCTGAACATGCTGTCCATGTGGACCCAGAGTACTGCTGTCCTACCAGACTTCCACTGCCCCTTTCTGGTGAAATACTCCTTCTCCCTACTCACAAACACGGAAGATTGTACCTCGCTGCATCCTCTTGTTGATCTGAAATAAGGATTTTAAATCTAGTGAATAGCTGGTATAGGCTACATGTCCATTACTAAGCTGCATGGAGAAAGAAGCCAGAGAACTTGGAAAGAGAAATTGCAAGTTCCATCTACTGACAGATGATATCCCAATGCCTAAACTTTTAAGGTCTACTTTCATCTTACACAGAAGCTGAAGGTATAGGAGCATAGGGAAAACCTCCCTGCCCTGAAATTTCTCTCCTTCCTAGATATTACAGTGCCTTTAATATTCCCAGTGGAAATCATGTGGGGTAGGAGATGGCTGGGCTGTCTCTCAGGAAAGAAAGGCTTAAGACTTTACCTTCTCTTGGGTATTGGAAAAAGAAAGGTAGAAGGGACCACAAACACATATACATGCTCTTTTTTAAAAACATTAACAATTTAAAAACCTCCAGGCAAGCAGGGACGCTGATAAAACTATCTGTGTCTTCATCAACCATAGCAACCATTCACAGGGAGATTCTTAGAACTAAAGAGAAAAGCATGAGGAAGTGGGGTTTCCTAACCATAGGGCTTCCTTCCAGGCAGGGTAGGAGTGAAGGGGGAGGGTGAGCTAAATGTGCTAAGGCCCAAAATGACAGAAAGGCTGTCCTGAAGGTTATCACATCTGAAGCAGCCAGAAGCCAGTTTCAAAGTGGAGTAGATTCTAGAATCCAGGACAAAGTAAAGACAGCCCAAATTAAATCTAAAAACAAATAGAGAAAGGGAAATGCAATAAAGAAAAGGATCTAGAATAACTACCTAGAATATACGAGAGACCTTTTAAAATTTGCTTTTCTGTGTGCAGATAAATTAATCTAGCATAAGGAGTTAAGATCGATTGAACAAATAATAACTTACTAGGACACCCCTGATAAAAGAAAAACTTCAGCCAAATTAAATTTAAAGGAGTTTAATTGAGCAATGAACGATTCGCAAATCAGGCAGTCCTCAGAATCACAGCAGATTCACAGAGACTCCAGGGGTGCCTTCTGGTCAGAACAAATTTATAGACAAAAGAAGTGACGTACAGTAATCGGAAGTGAGGTACAGAAACAGTGAGATTGGTTACAACTCAGCGTTTGCCTTATTTGAACGCAGTTTGAACATTCAGCAGTCTATGAATGATTGAAGTATGGCCACTGGGATTGGCTAACACTCAGCTCTTGTCACAGGTGCATACTACTAAGTTAGGTTTTCAATTTTGTCTGACTATTAAGCTAGGTTACAGTTCATCCACAAGGACTCAAATATAGAATTAGGGAGTCCTTCTCAGGCCATATTTAGTTTGCTTTAACACCCCTCATACATACCATTCATTTTTAAATTACATTTTTTGGGTGCCTTCATTTCCAGAAGTAATAGGTATTGTCAGCATATTTCCCAAACCCAAAAGCAAAACATACAGTCCTACAGTGAGTCCAAATTTTTTAAAAATCAAGGTCACCTTGGGAAATTTCATCCACCATGGTAATTTTAGATCAGGAGAACATATACCGTTATTGAGCACCTGCTATGCTCCCAGAACTTTGTTAAATATTTTACATTAATTATCTCATTTAATCTCCACCCTGGGAAATAAGCAAAAATTATTCTCACTTTACAAATACAAAAACTAAGGCCTACTGAAATCAAGTGACTTGCCAAGGTCATAGAACTCACATGTATGATGGTGCAAGAATTTGAACTCACGGAGTCTAGCTCCAAAGCCTAGACACTGAAACCATTTTGCTGCAGAACTAACAAGGATAGAGGAATATTTTTATTTGGCAAGAGGAATAGGGAATGTGTATTCTATTCATACAGGATGCCCAAGCATCATATTTACTTAGGGAAGGGAAAAGGAGAACAGAAAGAATTGTCCACAGCTCCTGAGTTAAATGCTTCATAAAACCCTGCTTTTCCTGTACTGAACTGTCTGCTGGTGTTACAGGATCCTAACTCTTATCATTCCTTCTCGAGACCTACCTTCTGGGTAACTGCTATTTTAGCATTGCACCTTGAATCTGAAGACAGTATTCTTACTTCTCTTACCCTTAGAAAAAACTCACATACTCCAATTTTGAGAACAAATTTAGTCATTTCATATCCGAAAGTCTAAATCAAACTTCTCTACTGTTATTAAGAAAAAGCAGAGGTGCTAGTTATTAACAAACCGCTGTCTGCAGAAAAATTGAATGAAGTAACCCATTCATTGGGACTATATCATTTTTTTCTTTTTGTTGTTAAGAATACTTGCTGGAAAGGAAGAGACCTGAGTTAGAAACTGGAGAGGAAATTCATACCTAGGCACAGTCTCTAGCCTTTATGTAAGCTAAAAAAACAAAATAAAATAATCACACACACACACACCAGTTTTCTTTTGCTGTTAGGAAAAATAAAAATACTTGTATATGCTTGAAAAACTATAGAATAAAATAATAAGAAATCAGCATAAACAACAACCAACAAACACTTGTTTTAAAGTTTAGGCATTAAAGTGACACATTTTCCTACTGAGAAATAAAAATGGATTATTAACTGATATCCCAAATGGACCTATATGCTTCGATTTAGAGTCTTTCTTACCAGGTGATGAGGCCTAAGGGGAAAATAATCCCTATATCAAAGTGCTGGAGTCAGAGCTGCTGGGAGATAATATCCTGCGAAACCAGATATTTTGATTCACCCAGCCTTGCAGTAAAGAGGAGTGTCTGGAGTTTTTAACTCTGGTGAGCATGTAGGTTCATAGTCACAATCTTCAGAACTGGGGTTGGGGTCATGAGGGTATAACAAAGCTCCACTGCAATGGCAAAGGGAGCTGCTTGAGGGTCATGGCAGGATCTAATCCTGAGCAGGTACTCTGGTACCATCAACCATGTGATGCACTTGTTGGACAGGTGTGCTTGCCCCTCACTCTGGGAGTGCCACTGTCCTTCCTGCCCTGTGGAGCTGTCTGTGTGCAAAGTCAATTTTGTTGCACCTACATTTGAGGAACTTGTATCTTTTGCCTGTGTCTGTGGGATGCTTTCATCCAGCACAGCACTGCTACTCTGACTGCCATACTTTGCTCCGGCCTCTGATCCACACAACTCAACTCATGTCTCCCATGCATGGGATAGCCAAGAATCCAGACTTTTGCCGGCAGTAGATTACATCTTTATACAAAACAAACAAGCTAACTAGCTAGTTTTGAGGACTGAGGGAATTTAGCTAGATAGCACATTTTTAAAGTCAGCGACTCTGTATTACTCATCCTTTTTTCCCCAGTACCTAACACAGTATCTGGTACATAGTAGTATGTAAGGTTTAGGAGCTAAATAAATCATCCTTGCTTTCCTTCTTAAGTTGGAGGTGACTGGTAGATAGACACGGGAATCAGATAGCTGGCAATCAACAGGCTGCTGTTAGCACATAAGTTACCTTTGTTTAGATTAGAAAAGCCACCTCCTTTCTTTTCATTTGAGCATATGAATTAGAAGAAAACACCCACTCCTGGAAGATGATTGTAAAGAACTGTCTCTGCGTGGGTGAGTTAGAAGGAAGGTACCAGGGAACTGGCTTGGTGTGCAGAAGCTGGGCTGGACTTTAGTCCCTCCTTGTCTCTCAGGCCAGTGTCTTTTTGTGGGGTGACTCTAGAGATCAAAATAGAAGGGAGTTTTTGTTTTTGTTTCTTTAAATTTTGTAGAAGTTGAATTAGAGTATATTGCATGGATGGGCCATCTGATCTCGCATTAATTGAATTTACTTTTCAAAGTAGTAGGATTCTCCTTATAGGACTAGAACTTGGCCCATACGCTTACCACATAGTACAGAGTCAACCAGGATGCCCTCCCTGGACCAACAGTTGTGAAGAAGTGAGGCCCAGAAAAGCCTCTGTCAAGCTTGCTCAATTCTTTCTCCTCAAGTCTACAATAATAGACTTAATTCCTTTCCCTTAGGAGGAATGAAGGAATGTTGGGAGGGAGACCAAAGATATTACTGTTGCAGTAGTTCTTACTCTTGGAATCATAGGAATAGGAGAAAGGAGCTTCTCAGTGGCATAAGTACTCAATTAATATTTCCTGAATGAGTGGATCAATTTAAGAACAAGCAGATACACTATTTATTGTATGAATTTAACTAGGAAAAAACAACAGTAGAATAGCCAGGAGGAAAGTTTTGTGGGCAAAACGAATATTTTGTGTTTTGCTAATGTATTGGGAGTATGTGAACCATACTTGGCTTGTTATTTGGAGGGCTTGGTTAGACCATGATGCTGGAGATGGGGGGACTGACTACTGAGAGTGGAACAGAAAAAAAGGGCCCTTTGAAGAGCTTAAGTGTTCAGAGAATGAGTTGGAAGAGACTCAGGATGTGTGGATTTTGGTGGAGAAAGATTAATTTTGATGGAGAAAGATTAATCAACTTGTTCAGAAACCATTCAGGATTGACTAGAGGAGAGGAGATGAGACGGAGTTAGAGCAGTGACTTCTTAGCCTGGGTACATTTGAGAAGACTCTAGCTCTAGGGGATATAATGATGGGTACTTTTGTTCCTTGAGAGGAGAAAAAAAGGGACAAACCCATGAATTCTCAAAATGCTACTTTAGGAGAAATCTTTTTCCTTTTTGGTATCGGTTAGAATGCTGCACAAGTGAAAGAATAAGGAGGTGAGGAGGCTTATTTTGGGGCCTGTTTTTGGAGACTGAGTGTGCTATCTTATTTATTACACTTCAATTACATCACTAATTCATATTAGTTTATCAGTTTAGTCAAGGATTTTGAGGTCCCAAAACATATGAAACAAATGAGTTTTGATGGTGGAGAAAAGATCAGCCTTTCGGTGGGGAGTGGGTGACATTGGGATGAGGACGGACAGCCAGGAGGTAGGAGGAGAGCAGCGCCTACTTTGAGATACTTGAGTCTATAATTAGTTATCTATTACTGCATAAATAATTATCCCAAGACTTACTGGCTTAAAATGGCAGTCATTATTTAGCTCACAATTAAGGTATGGGATCAGTGTGGTGGTTGTCCGGGCTTAGCTGGGTTTACTCATGAGTCTGTAGTCATCTGCTGCTTCTGGATAAGTTATTGGGCCAGCTAGGGGTTGGCTGGTCCTGTATGGCTTCCCTCAGATGTCAGGTGGCTGTTGGCTAGAGTATCTTGGTTCTCCTCCAGTGGCCTCCGCATTAACACTGGACTGAAAAGTGCTGGTTTCAAGTTTCCAGGTGCAGCAAGAGAACAAGCCCAAATGCGCAAACACTTTTCAAGCCTCTGCTGCATCTTTGCTAATGTCACATTTGGCCGGTCCTGTGGCCAAACCCAGATTCAAAAGGTATCTCTTGATGGGAGGAGCTACACTGCCACAGGGAAGGAAAGAATCTGAGGTTATTTTTACCACTTACGCTAGGATTCTAGGCTGAGGTGAGGACTGCAGTTTGAGGATGATGGAAGAGAGAGGTGCAGAAATGGGGAAGGGTGGGCAGTACCGATCATCTTTGTCTACTTCGGAGCCTTTCTGGGACTGTCCTAACATGGTCTCCGTGCCATTGTGTAGTGCAAAGGACTCTGGAGATATCTACAGGCAGATTCAGAAACCACAGTTAGCATCAAAAATCACTGGGAAAGGGAAAAACTAATAGAAGAAAGGAGTGTGGGTGATTAGAGGATACATATCATAAGAAAATTTTAAAATGTTGCCCAAGACAGCCTTAAATATTATTTCAACTCAATCCAGTAATCTAGTTCTGATATTACCCTCCCAATATCTGGATGGGAAAATTGGGTAAGGGGATATTATCCAACTCATAAAACTTTGCACAAGGGGCTTGAGGAAACCAGGAACAATGCTTATTGAAGCTGGAACTATACACTGATGAAAAGGTATCATTTCCCTTACTGTTGTGAAAAACCGGGGACATCTTACAATAGGTTCTTTTTCATCAGCTGTGTCGAGAGAATAAAAGGATAATGTCTGTGGCCAATATTACTGAATTGTGCTTGCTAGAGCCTTAATGAGATGATTAATGATCTGAGCAGAGCATCATTTCAGATATGGGAGGAGGTGGGGGAATGGTGTGAGGGAGCTGCTTTTCCTTCAGTGAGCTAATCTGTCAAGGGATTGAATTAAGACGGCAAGTGGAGCTGAGGGAAAAACTTGCCTCATTCTCTCCCCATCTGGGCCTCCTCTCCTCTCTTCTCCTCTGCTGTCCTCTAGGTAGCATCAGACCTTGAGGCCTCTGAGTCCCAATTTCTCCTCAGTAAAATGAGGACAATAATCTCTCTCTCTCAGACTATTGTGCAATCTACCTTAACATCAAGGCCTAAACTTTACACCACTCAGAACTCCTTCACCTCTTATCTTTTTTATTTGTTCTTTTGATTTTATTTTAAGTTGTATTTTGAAATAATTTTAAACTTATAGAAAGGTTGAAAGATAGGGACTCCCATATACTCTTTATTCAGATTTAACAATTTTTTTTTTTTTTTTTGAGACAGAGTCTCGCTCTGTTGCCCAGGCTGGAGTGCAGTGGCACTATCTCAGTTCACTGCAAGCTCTGCCTCCCAGGTTCACACCATTCTCCTGCCTCAGCCTCCCGAGTAGCTGGGACTACAGGCACCTGCCACCACGCCCGGCTAATTTTTTTGTATTTTTAGTAGAGACGGGGTTTCACTGTGTTAGCCAGGATGGTCTTGATCTCCTGATCTCGTGATCCACTCACCTCGGCCTCCCAAAGTGCTGGGATTACAGGTGTGAGCCACCGCGCCCGGCCCAGATTTAACAATTTTTGACACTTTGTTACCTTTGCTTTATTATACTCCTTCTTTCTCTCTCTCTACACACACACACACACACACACACTCTTTTATGAACTATTTTAGATAGCTTGCAATCATTCCCTCTTACCTCTTAGTCCTTTATTGTGTATTTCCTAAGAAAAAAAAGTATCCTCTTACATTACCATAGTACAGTTGTCAAATTTATAAAATTTAACATTGAAACAATACTTTTTCCACTCCATACTCCATAATCTAATTTGCAAATTGCCCTAATCATGTCTGTTATGGCATTTTCCCCTTCCAGTACAGAATCCAGCATAGGATCCTGCATTGCAATCGACAGTCTCATATCTTCAGTACCCAAATCTGGAAGATTTCCTTAGCTTTTCCTTATCTTTCATGACACTGATATTTTCAAATATAAGATGGCTATGTGACAGAATGTTCATCACTTTGGGTTTGTCTGATGTTTCTTGATGATTAGGCTCGGATCGTGCCTTTCTTGCTGCATAAGACATCAGTGATTTGTCCTTCTCAGAGTACTGTATTTCAGGCACATAGTGTCTGTCTGCCCCTCACTGGTGATGTTAATTCAATCACCTCATCAAGATGTTGTTTGGTTTCTCCACCATATAGTTACTATTTCCCTCTTTCAACCACTAAACAATCTGTGGGGAGACACTTTGGGACTGCATACATATCCTGTTCCTCATCTAACTTTTCCCCCTGGACTTTGCATCCAAAGATAATTCTTTTCTGAATCAATCTTTATTATGATAGTTGCAGAGTTTTCTTTGCCTAACCTCATGCCATATTTTTATCTTTCTTTTTCCACAGTCAGTTAGAACCTGGCACCCAAGAACATAATCACATTATTCATTTTCTCAATATTATGATACCCATAAAGTAGTTTCACAATTGCTATACCCATATCTCAATGAAAAATAAACTTACTAGAAAAAATTCAAGATTTGTTTGCAGTTCTTTTGTTCCCTAGATTGTGGGTATATTGTCAAAATCATGTGATCAAAAGTTACTTGCATTGCTTCTCTTTTTCTTTTTCTTCTGTGTGGTAGTTATCCTTCTCTACTCCCCAGTGTGGTTATGCATGTGTGTATGTATGTATGTATGTTTTAGAGATTGGGTCTTGCTGTGTTGCCCTGGCTGGAGTGCAGTGGCTATTCACAAGTGTGATAATGGCCCAGTACAGTCCAAACTTCTTGCTTCAAGTGATCCTCCTGCCTCAGCCTCCCGAGTAGCTGGGACTACAGGTGGGCACCACCACACCCAACTTTCCATGTGATTATTTAATAAAATACAGTTAATTTGTGACTGTGTCTATTCAGTTGTAGGGTTTTCCCCTCCCCTACATCATCTCCCCAAATCTAAAATTTATGGCCTACCATATTAGTTGGCCTGGGCTGCCATGACAGAATACCACAGACTGGGGGGCTTAAATAGCAGAATTTTATTTTTCACTTCTCAGGCGGCTGGAAGTTCACAATAAAGGTGCCAGGAGGGTTGGTTTCTGGTTAGGCCTCTTTTCCTGGCTTGCAAATGGCTGCCTTTCACTATGTCCTCACATGGCCTTTTCTCTATGCGTGAACTCTGTTGTCTTTTTCTCAGGTTATAAGGACAATAGTCCTATTGAATTAAGGCCCTACCCTTGAGGCCCGTGTAACTGTAATTATCTCTTTACAGACCTTATCTCCAAATACAGTCAATGGAGTTGAGGGGTTCAACAAATGAATTTTGCAATGGCACAGTTCAGTCTATACCATCTACTGTCTTTCCAGCTTTCTCATTCTTTCTCTGATGAAGCTCTTGGAACTTCTTTTGAAACTCATTAAGGATCCTGATTCCTTTTGGTTTATTTCCTTCCTTGTTTAACTATTTGCATATTCATTCTTTCACAATTCATCTGATCATTCATTAATTTACTTATCCAAATATTATTTATTAAACACCTATTAAGGATAATGCACTTTGCTAGACATAGGAGATACAGTGGTGAGGAGGAAGACTGAAAAAGGATATGTTCCTAGGGCTTAGAGTCAACTGAGGGAGTCTGACATTAATCAAAAAGTCAAAAATTATATTTAAAAAATTTTAAACCTGTAAAATTACACTACAATTGTGCTCCCAAGAATATACATATAAGAAAGTGTAAGAGGAGGGAACTGATCAATTTAGTGTGGTTGGGGAAGGCATCTCCAGTAAGATGATCTTCATGCTGGGATCTAATGGAAGGCTAAAGGTTAAGTGGGGGAAGAAGAAAAAAGTAAAAGGGAGGTGGGGGTAACAGGGAAATTATGGTGACCCAAACCAAAAACCAGAAATCCTCCTGAGCTCTCTTCCTTGCTTCCCAGCATCGAATCTGCCACCTAGTCCTATTCATCCGACCTTGTAAATATCTCTTATCTGACATATCTTACTACACATAACCACTTATTTAATTCAGACTCCTGACTGCTCTCTCTTAGACTTTTACAGAAGCCTCTTAAATATACTCCCCCTGCTTTCTGTCTTACTGCCTTTAAATTTATTCTCTGTAGTACACAAGAGACCGGTGCAGTATATTCTGTGTTATAAGAAACAGTGTGGGCTTTGGAGCAGAAGCAGCTCTGTCACTTAGTTATATGTCTTTCTGCAAGTAACTTAATTTCTCTAAGTTTCAGTTTTTTAAAATCTGTAACATAAACATAATAATACCCACATTTTGTCTTGTTCACATAAAGATTACATAGATGTCAAAAATGTGCGCAAGCGTAATGCCTGGTCTAGCATCATAATGGGTAGCATTAAATTATGTGCTGAGTGTTGTGCTAACTGCATAATGTGTACTACCTCATTTATCTTTGGGTGGATTTTATTATCCCCATTTTCCAGATGATAAAATGATTACAACTTGCACAGAGTCACAAAGCAAGTAAAGTATCAAGGAATTCAAGCCTAGTCAGTTGGCCTCCATAACACCTGCTGTTAACCACACAACCACAACTACTAGGAGAGACAGGATGAGAAAGTGAGAACATTATGAAAGCTTGCCTCCGTTCTTAGCTGCTAGATGAACTTGGAAAAGTTATTTAAAGTTTTGAGCATCAGTTATCTGCAAAATGAGGATAATAATACTTGCTTGTAATGTGATAATGGGAGTTAAATAAGAATGAATTATATAAAGTGAATGGCGCCCATTAGCACTCAATAAAGGATATTTATTCTTGTTATTTCTAGGTTAAAAATATAATCCTTTAGCCACTCCGTTTAAACATCCTGTTAAATTCTCTCGGCTTCAAGGATAAAGCCCAGACTCCTTATCATGGAATACCAAGCCTCCATTACTTGCTTCTTCCCCTCATCTTCCAGCTTGAGCTTTAATAATACAACCGCTGTGGTTCCCCCAAAGTGCATTGCTCTCCCATAAATCTCTGCCTTTGGAAGCCTGCTCTCTTGGCCTGGAAAACTGTCCTTCCTTCTCTTGCTCCTATTCCAACATTTGTCTTCTGGCTACCTCTTATTCTTTAATCTTTGGATCTTCCCCTCCCCCTCTTCTTTTATAAAGCCCTCAATCATAGAAAGGTTGTCCTTTCTCAGATGCTGCTGTAAGTGTGCATACATCCATCTAATCTCATTTCATGATTGTTTACTCATCTTTTTTCCCTGCTAGACTGTGAGCTGTTAGAGGGTACAGACTTTAATTTTGATATTCCAAGACTTAGCAGGGTAGTCAGGCAATGAATGCTTGATGTGTGAGGACTAAATGCAATAGTTAGAGGTATAGAATCTGGTTCTTAGCAGGTGTTCAATAAATATTGTCCAATGTTTTAATAATTTTTGTATAAATATTTATCATATATTCCATTTTAATAATATTTATTATTTATTAATTATAGCATGATGTTTGCGGCTTAGCGCTCTTTCTGCCCTTTGTTTCTTTGAACATATTTCAGAATTTGCACGTTTCATGAAGTCTCTCTAGTTTGTTCTATATTCTTACTTATCGGTAGAAGTAATTATAAAGTGATTCTGCATTCTGCTTGCTTTCATTATTTTCCTAAGTGAAAGTTTCCAGTTTTTGGATTTTTTTTTAAGCACATTCATAATCAAATGCAGTGTCTTTTGTTAAGTTGTTAACTGACCTAAAATATGGGCATTTCAACTAATTCAAGCTGAGAAGAATCGGTGAGGATTCTGCAGAAAAGACATAAAGAAATAAACATGACAATCAACACAAAGAAAGTTGGAAATCCTTTTAGAGGGGTACGGTTTACCAATGTGACAACATCTTCTCTTTTGACAAAGATTCAGTGCTGGCAGCCCCTGCTGGGGAGACGGTAGAAGAGGAAGAGAGGAACTGCAGGGACACAATTTAAATGTTTTGACAGCTTAGTCAAAGAAGTGAATTGCTGCAGGCATTTGCACATTTAACCCCTGCTGTGACAGCTGCAGTTCTTTCTCTCTCTGTCTAAATCCTACAGTCAGCTCTTTGGAAAGCTAAATGTTGTATGCCTAACACAAAAAATAAATGAGAAAAAAGGGAAAAAAATTAGGTGAGCCAGAATGGAATATACTTAAATCTCTGTTAGGTGGCAGTGATTTATCTTAATTTTCTTACTTTCATTTTTCATTAGCCATAACCTAGAGTGCTAGAATTCTGTGCCTGATTCTCTTGGGCCTCATGCAACAACACATTCTGGCAGGATGAACAGTTTTAATGGTGAGGAATATGATTATGATATGCTTCAATTTAGTTCCAAACTTTACTGAGCTAGTCCTTCATAATTCATAGATGCTTCTGCTCATTTTTGTCAAAACAGTGCTTATGGGAAGAGGCAAGTCAATCAACAATTTCTCATTGTTGGAACAAGGCATATTTTTCAGAACGGCAGGAGCTCTCTGTCTTTGTCTCTGTTTCTATGTCCCTTTCTTCCTCCCTCTGCATCCCCCCACCATCCTTCAAATCATGGCACATAACTAGAAAAAGAGCAAGATGAAAAGGAAAAGAGGAGTGTGGTATTTGGGGCATTGACTTAACACAGCATTTCATTCTACAAGCAAGATTTATGTTGGTGGACTGACTATTGTTTGAAATGAAATCCAGTAACACTGAGTTTTTGGCAACATTAAAAAAATCTCACCTCAAAATTCATAATCACCTACTGCTCTATTAGGTGCAGGGAAGAATTTAAGAAATATAAAACAATGTCTGCATGCCCTGTTCCCCTACAAATGAGCTAGGCAGGAGTGTAGAATTCAGGAATTAAAATGCTTATCTTAAAATTTATGAAACTTGTAAGAGTTTTCATGGATAAACAAGGCCAACATGAAATCACTTAAAATGTATCCTCTTTTTGAAATGTTGTACTTCATTGTATTATAAAATCAATTATAAATTTCTTGAAAAGTTTGATTTCTAGTAAACTGCACTGTTTTCCCTGGTCTTGTATTACTGTTATTCTTTCCAGTGGCTTTTCCTTTAGAATTACTAAAATCCCATGATTTACTCCTACTTGACTTTAAAACAGTTAAGAAAAATAACTCAAAGTGCTGAGAACTTAGAGAAATCAAGCAGTCCAGAGTTAAATAGAAAGTATGCATTGTTTTGCTTGTCAGATTGGCAGTTTCCATTAGATGATTTCATGGGGTTAATTTGAATTTCTTGCCTTCTTAAAATTGTAAGACAACTACATTCTTAGGCACCTGTTTCTAGCAGTACATACTTGCCTTTAAATCTCTTTTCATTGTAATGGACTAAGTGGTTGCTCAGCCTAGAGAACAAGTAAATCTCTGTAAGCACTTAACTCACTACTGGGGAAACATTTCTGGAACAGTTCATTATGTGTCACAGCTAGGGTCAACACTCAAATAATGGATGAGAACAATACCAAATATTTTTAGTGGAGACTAATTAAGAGGTAAGCAAGAGGGATTGCATGGCTACATGGTGTAGAAACAGAATTTTAGAGGATGGGAATAATAGTGGCAATGGTTTTTTTTTTTTTCCTCCACTTTCACAACTTTCAGTTAAAAATCTGTGGCCATGTTGGGGTTCAAAAAACAATACCCCAAAGTAAGGTGCTTTGGTATGCTGATTGATGCTTTAAACTCAAGGAGATTAGAAGGCCTCTGAAGCAAGGTCTCTCTGATTTTCTCCTGCCCTCCTGTCTCTCACTTCACTTTCTCCCCCAAGCAAGTCATAGAAGCTAGAATTCCTCTTCCCCAAGGTAAGCCATAGAAACCAGAACTTCTTTCCTCCAAAGACAGCTACAAAACCTAGAAATATCATTCTAACCTTCCACTTCCACTGGTTTCCTGTTTAGGAAGGAGTTTGCAATATAGAAATTCTCTGACTTGCTTTGTCTGATTGTAGGTCATTAGATCCTCATTCTATAGAGGTCTTGTCCTATACCTGGGTTGAAGGAATGCTACACAGAAAGGCCAAGAAGAATCTGAATGGACAGCCTTGTTGGTTTTCCTGCCTCATTCTGTTACTGTTAGATCATTCCCTTTTTGTCTAATCATATTTCTACATGGCTGGCCATTCTTTATCAAATCTAAGCATAACAATTGACAGTTTTCCCTGGGTCTTTCGATCTTCATTTCTGAAGTCTCCTGTGTCACATAACACTTTGATTAAATAAATTTGTTATGCTTTTCTCTTAACCTGTCTTTTGTTGCAAGAATGACAGCTGTAACCCTTATGATGGATGAGGAAAGATATCACCTTTTCCACTCCTACAGCCTCAAAACTGTCTCTAATAAATTGAACTCCAGCAGGGGTTATGGAAATTGAATGTTAAAGTCCTTGGCTACAAATTTTATCATCTTTAATTCCAAATGTTCTTTTCTTCATTTTGTGTCAGGGTGGGAGGGAGTATTTACAAAGATTCCTGAAGAACTGTCAAAAGGTGTTCATTTCACTCGCGTCCATGTGAAGAGACCACCAAACAGGCTTTGTGTGAGCAATAAAGCTTTTTAATCACCTGGGTGCAGGTGGGCTGAGTCTGAAAAGAGAGTCAGTGAAGAGAGATAGGGGTGGGGTCATTTTAGAAGATTTGGGTAGGTAAAGGAAAATTACAGTCAAAGGCAGTTGTTCTCTGGCGGGCAGGAGTGGGGGGTCACAGGGTGCTCAGTGGGGGAGATTTTTGAGCCAGGATGAGCCAGGAGAAGGAATTTCACAAGGTAATGTCATCAGTTAAGGCAAGGACCGGCCATTTTCACTTCTTTTATGGTGGAATGTCATCAGTTAAGGCAGGAACAGGCCATTTAAATATCACTTCTTTTGTGATTCTTCAGTTACTTCAGGCCATCTGGGTGTATACGTGCAGGTCACAGGGGATATGATGGCTTAGCTTGGGCTCAGAGGCCTGACATTCCTGTCTTCTTATATTAGTAAGAAAAATAAAACATAATAGTGTTGAAGTGTTGGGGTGGCGAAAATTTTTGGGGGTGGTATGGAGAGATAATGGGCGATGTTTCTCAGAGCTGCTTCGAGCAGGATTAGGGGTGGTGTGGGAACCTACAGTGGGAGAGATTAAGCTGAAGGAAGATTTTGTGGTAAGGGGTGATATTGTGGGGTTGTTAGAAGGAACATTTGTCTTATAGAATTATTGTGATGGCCTGGATACAATTTTGTGTGAATTGAAAAAATAATGGAATAAATCAAGGAGAAAAACAGGTATTAAAGGAGTAAGAATTGGGAGGACCTAGGACATCTAACTAGAGAGTGCCTAAGGAAGTTCAGCATAGCCCTGACAGCAAAGATTATTTATTTACTTTAAGAGGGAGTTAAGAGTGGTGGTTTGGGGACAGCACCAGGAGACATCAGCTGTGGTGGCTTGGAGAAACAGTGTAAACCGGCAGTGTAAACAAGAGCAGGGCATTTATGAGTAGTTGAGAATGGTGAATAGGAGTATTACTAGACAGAAGATAGTAGGGACGACAAGTTTTTTTTTTTTTTTTTGGTGGGGGGTGCAGTCCAAGTTGGTCTAGTGTCTGGAATGAGACTGGGGCCTAATAAAAAGGAGCGTCTATACAGGAGCTCAAATGGGCTGTACCTTGTAGCATTCCAAGGACAGGCCCGAATTCTGAGAAGGGGAAGTGGTAAAAGTATTGTCCAGTCCTTTTTAAGTTGGTGGCTGAGCTTGGTGAGGTGTGGTTTTAAAAGACCATTAGTTCACTGAATACTAAGAGCCTGAGAAACTGCTTGGGTGATTTGACTAATAAAGGCCGGTCCGTTATAGGACTGTATAGAGGTGGGAAGGCCAAACCGAGGAATTCTGTCTGACAGAAGGAAAGAAATGACTGCGGTGGCCTTCTCAGATCCTGTGGGAAAGGCCTCTACCTATCCAGTGAAAGTGCCTACCAAGACCAAGAGGTATTTTAGTTTCCTGACTCAGGGCATGTTGAGTAAAGCTAATTTGCCAGTCCTGGGCAGGGGCAAATCCCTGAGCTTCATGTGTAGGGAAGGGAGTGGGCCTGAATAATCTCTGAGGAGTAGTAGAATAGCAGATGGAACACTGAGAAGTTATTTCTTTGAGAATAGATTTCCACGATGGAAAGGAAATCAGAGGTTCTAAGAGGCAGGCTAGTGGCTTGAACTATAGCATGGCCTGCCTTTGCTGGTGTGTTGCGATTAGGCCTGGTGGAACTGCCATCAATAAACCAAGTGTGATCTGGGTGAGGAACAGGAAAGAAGGAAGTATGGGGAAATGGGGTGAATGTCAGGTGGATCAGAGAGATATAGTCGTGGGGCTCAGGTGTGGTATCAGGAATAATGTGGGAGGCCGGATTGAAGTCCAGGCCAGGAACAATGGTAATTGTGGGAGACTCAACAAAGAGTGAGTACAGCTGAAGGAGCCGGGGAGCAGAAAGTATATGTGTCAGGTGTGAGGAAGAAAATAGAGTTTGGAAGTTATGAGAACTGTAGAGAGTGAGTTGAGCATAGTTTGTAATTTTAAGGGCCTCTAAAAGTATTAGGGCAGTGGTGGCCACTGCACACAGACTTGAGGGCTAGGCAAAACAGTAAGGTCAAGTTGTTTGGATAAAAAGTTACAGGGCGTAGTCCCGGTTCTTGTGTAAGAATTCCGACTGCACAACCCTGCACTTTGGCTGTGGGTAATGAAAAGGGTTGGGATGAGTCAGGGAGAGCTAGGGTGGGGGCAGTCTCTAAAGCTCTCTTCAAGGAATGGAAAGAGGAGTGGGGAAAGGATTTAGGATCTACGGGGTCAGCTAGGTTTCCTTTTATGAGTTTATATAATGGTTTTGTTAGGATGGCAAAACCAGGTATCCAAAGTCGAAAGTATCCAACCATGCCTAGGAAGGAAAGGAGTTGTTGTTTTGTAGAAGGTGTGGGGTTTGAGAGATCAGTTGGACACAATCGGTGGGGAAAGCACGTGTGTTTTTATGATAATTATGCCAAGATAGGTAACAGATGAGGAAGAAATTTGGGCTTGACTGAAGTAATGGGGGCTGTCCGTGAAGCCTTGCGGCAATACAGCCCAGGTAATTTGCTGAGCCTGATGGGTGTCAGGGTCAGTCCAAGTGAAAGCAAAGAGAGGCTGGACAAAGGGTGCAAAGGAATAGTAGAGAAAACATGTTTGAGATCCAGAACAGAATAATGGGTTGTGGAGGGAGGTATTGAGGATAGGAGAGTATATGGGTTTGGCACCATGGGGTGGATAGGCAAAACAATTTGGTTGATAAGGTGCAGATCCTGAACTAACCTGTAAGGCTTGTCAGGTTTTTGGACAGGTAAAATGGGGGAATTGTAAGGAGAGTTTATAGGCTTTAAAAGGCCATGCTGTAACAGGCAAGTGATAACAGGCTTTAATCCTTTTAAAGCGTGCTGTGGGATGGGATATTGGCATTGAGCAGGGTAAGGGTGATTAGGTTGTAATGAGATGGTAGGGGTACATGAACGGTCACCAAGGAGAGAGTAGAGGTATCTTATACTTCTGGGTTAAGGTGGGGAGATACAAGGGGAGGATGTGAAGGAGGCTTTGAACTGGGAGAAAAGGTGGCAATGAGGTGTGGCTGTAGCCCAGGAATAGTCAGGGAAGCAGATAATTTAGTTAAAGTGTCTTGGCCTGATAAGGGAACTGGGCAGGTGGGGATAACTAAAAAGGAGTGCTTAAAAGAGTATTGTCTAAATGGGCACCAGAGTTGGGGAGTTTTAAGAGATTTAGAAGCCTGGCCATCAATACCCACAACAGTTATGGAGGCAAGGGAAACAGGCCCTTAAAAAGAAGGTAATGTGGAGTGAGTAGCCTCCGTATTGATTAAGAAGGGGATGGACTTACCCTCCACTGTGAGAGTTATCTAGAGCATCTGTGATGGTCCTGTAGGCTTCTGAGGCAATCGGGCAGTGTCAGTCTTCAGCTGCTAAGCCGAGAAGATCTGGGAAGGAGTCAGTCAGAGAGCCTTGGGCCAGAGTTCCAGGGGCTCTGGGAGTGGCTGCCAGGTAAGTTGAACAGTCTGATTTTCAGTGGGGTCCCACACAGATGAGACATGGCTTAGGAGGAATCCTGGGCTGTGGGCATTCCTTGGTCCAGTGGCCAGATTTCTGGCACTTGTAGCAAGCTCCTGGGGGAGGAGGTTCTAGAGGAACCCCTGGCAGCTGTGGTTCAGGCGTTTGGAGTTCTTGTATGCTGGTGATGTGGCTGGGGCTTGTCTCAGTGGAGGCAAGGAATTGCAACTCAGAAATACATTGCTACTTGGCTGCCTCTACTCTATTATTGTACACCTTAAAGGCGAGGTTAATTAAGTCCTGTTGTGGGGTTTGAGGGCCAGAATTTAATTTTTGGAGCTTTATTTCATGTCAGGAACAGATTGGGTAATAAAATAAAATGCATATTGAGAATAAGACGGCCTTCTGACCTTTCGGGGTCTAGGGCTGTAAAGCGTCTCAGGGTTGCTGCCAAATGAGCCATGAACTGGGCTGGGTTTTTCATATTTGATGAAAAAGAGCCTAAACACTAACTAATTTTGGGAGATGTCAGATAAAGAAAAAGGAGCATTAACCTTGACTATGCCTTTAGCTCCAGCCACCTTTTTAAGAGGAAATTGCTGGGCTGGTGGGGGAAGGCTAGTCACAGAACGAAACTGTAAGCTGGACTGGGTGGGAGGAGTGGAGGTGATAAAAGGATTATAGGGTGGGGGAGCAGAGGCTGAGGAAGAATTGGGACCTGGCTCGGCCTGGTGAGGAGCGGAGAGGTCAGATGGGTCTGTAGAAAAGGAAGATTAGAAAGACTCAGCAATGCTTGGGGTTGGGACTGAGGGGACAGGTGGGAAGGAAAGAAGGAGGATCTGGGATAAGTCACATTGGTAACAGAGACTAGGGAGGGAACAATGTGTAAAAGAATGCCTGGACAGCAGGCACCTTGGACCGTTTGCCCATTTTATGATAAGAATTATCTAGATCTTGTAGGATGGAAAAATCAAAAGTGCCGTTTTCTGGCTATTTGGAACCACTGTCGAGTTTGTATTGGGGCCAAACAGCATTGTAGAAGAAAATAAGGTGTTTAGGTTTAGGTCAGGTGTGAGTTGAAGAGGTTCTTGAGAACACAGGCTAAGGGAGAAGGAGGAATGGAGGGGGGAAGGCTGCCCATAGTGGAGGAGGCAAGCCCAGAGGAAAGAGAGAGTAGAGACATGGAGAGAAGGGGTGGGGGGTTCTTGCCCCCTAGAAAAGTGGTACTTGCCACTAAGGGTGAAGAAGGGGTTGGGGGGTTCTTGCCCCCCAGAAAAGCAGAGAAGGGGTGGAGACATGGAGAGAAGGGTTCAGGGGGTTCTTGCCCCCCAGAAAAGCAGTACTTGCCATTAAGGGTGAAGGACCAAGGCAGGCGTCCCCATGTGGTCAGACACCTCTGAAATGTGGGTGAATAATCAGGCAGGCATCCCCGCATGATTAAACACCAAGGGAAGACTGTCTTCCCAAGTCCGTGACCGGCGCCAGAGTTTTGGGTCCATGGATAAAACGTGTCTCCTGTCTCTACGAGAAAAGGAAAGAAACTGAAATTAAGAGAAGGGAGAGATTGAAGTGTGGCACCAAGATTGAAAGGAGAAAGAGGTTGAGGGATAGTGAGAGAGGTTGGAGAAGACAGTAAAAAGAAGCCACTTACCGGATTTAAAATTGGTGTGATGTTCCTTGGGCTGGTCGGTCTGAGGACCCGAGGTCGTAGGTAGATCTTTCTCACAGAGCAAAGAGCAGGAGGACAGGGGATTGATCTCCCAAGGAAGGTCCCCTGATCCGAGTCATGGCACCAAAATTTCACTTGTGTCTGTGTGAAGAGACCACCAAACAGACTTTGTGTGAGCAATAAAGCTTTTTAATCACCTGGGTGCAGGCGGGCTGAGTCTGAAAAGAGAGTCAGTGAAGAGAGATGGGGTGGGGCCGTTTTATAAGATTTGGGTAGGTAAAGGAAAATTACAGTCAAAGGGGGTTGTTCTCTGGCGGGCAGGAGTGGGGGTCACAAGGTGCTCAGTGGGGGAGCTTTTTGAGCCAGGATGAGCCAGGAGAAGGAATTTCACAAGGTAATGTCATCAGTTAAGGCAAGGACCGGCCATTTTCACTTCTTTTGTGGTGGAATGTCATCAGTTAAGGCAGGAACAGGCCATTTAAATATCACTTCTTTTGTGATTCTTCAGTTATTTCAGGCCATCTGGATGTATACGTGCAGGTCACAGGGGATATGATGGCTTAGCTTGGGCTCAGAGGCCTGACAGTTCACTCATTTATTAATTCCTTCATTTATATGGCCAGTCAAGCTTCTCTGGAATGCTCACTTTATATTAGCTGCTAGTCAGTACTTTTCCTTCAGCTCATTTTCTAGCTTTGTAAACTAAACTGGGGTGCAGTGGGGTGAAGTGGTTAAGTATGATGATGAAGAAAAAAATTAACGTTTTCAGAGACTGGTAGAATAATGTTTGGTGTGTGAAAATTTTCTCAGTGTATTTTGCCAAAGACAATTTATAATTGAAAGTGCTGAATAACTTTCGGACCTCTCTATGCTTTTGGAGGACAATGGATAAGTCTGTGTTAATAGTAACTCCAATTTAAATATTTCATTTGAGTTTCATTTTACGATATAAACATAGGTAATTTTTTTTTAAAGCCATGTATTAATTTCAACACTATGGATTCAACCTTAGGATGTCTCAATTAATGTATATACAAGCTACATTAATACTGATTCATCTCTGGAGGTTGCTCCCAATAACTTTTAGAACTTTCCATATTAACCATAAAAATAATCAAATGTAAGTTTATAGCTACTTTATTCATTTCTAACAAATAAAAATTGTGCACCAATGATATGCCAAAAGTATCCAAAGATGAATAAAACTGAAACCCTGTTGGAAATATATACATGACACACTGTAAAGTTTTTTTTAAAAAGCAAGTTGCTAAGTTACATGTTGTGCATGATCCCATTTGTGAATAACAAAGTACATATATATGCGTGGAAATGTATGTGGGACGAAGTTGTTAATAATTCTTTTTTTTTGGTAGAGACAAAGTCTCACTATGTTGCCAGGGCTGGTCTTGAACTCCTGGCCTTAAGCTATCCTTCCATCTCAGACTTCCAAAGTGCTGAGATTACAGGCATGAGCCACAGCGTCCAGCTAGACTCTCATGCCTGGAGGATATAGCATTGCTGGCTGCTGGAATCACCTCACTTCTCTGGGAACTTTCCTTTCTCAAAGAAGAATGATTTTCTGTAGTCACAGACATATTACAAATTTCTACCCCTCCCTGACCTCAGCTAGTGGACTAGTGGACATTAGAACCAAGGAGAGCCAAAGTGTTGTCTGGGTTGAACCAGTTTAGATTTTCTCTAATGGGGTTTTAAAATTGGGATACAGAAAGGCACATGAGTTGGTAAATTTGCTGGAATAGGGAGGCACAGTGTTTGGGCCTCTATGTGAGTAGCAGAGAAAATCAGGCTGGGGCTGGAGGAAGAGAGAGACTATTTCCTAATCTCTTTCCAATTCTTGGACTCAGCTATGTAAATCTTACTGTACTTTCTGCCTTTAGTTCCTAGAATTTTTTCTTTTTAAATAAAAAACCTTTCTATACTCAATCTATTTTGAATGAAATTTTTGGTAATTCAGAGAACCTTCACAGTAGGTCATTCATTTCCTCTTTTTGAAAATTCAATCCTGCTGCTCTAAAGTAACTTTCCCTAAGGTCAATATGTGACATCTGTTCAAATAAACCCTGCTTTGACCTCCAAATAGAAATACGGTATTTGTGGTTTCAACATATTTTAAGACCACAATTTCTAAGCAAAAATTTTTAGAAAAATTTCATTTTTGCAGGTCCTAAATAGAACTAAAGAAACATGTTTATTTTCAAATATAAGTGAATCAGAAATGACATTATTTCATCTGAAAAATAACAGGTAATATTTTCTCCCCCTGTTAACAGTGGAGAGTGTCCAGGTTCTTGGAGTCTTGAACAAAGTATTGGACAAAATGCACAAACAAAACAAGGAAGGAATGAAGGGTTCTATTGAAAATGAAAGTACACTCCACACTGTGGGAGCAGGCCTGAGCATAGGGGCTCAAAGGGCCTGTTACAGAGTTTTTGTGAGTTTAAATACCCTCTCCCTGGGGTACGCCCTGTGTAAATGAAGAGGATGAAGTAGAGTTACAAAGTCATTTACAGTATACACCCTGTGGAGAGAATATTTCCTGTTACAGCTGCAGTGTGAATTGACCTTATGTTCCCCTGCCTCCAGACCCTATTTTCCTGCCTCACCCCTATACAGTTTATTGTATGATGAGTTTACACATTTCAGAATCTTACCTTGTCTTTCTACTCTGCAACTTTTTTTTTTGGAGACAGGATCTCGTTTCTCACTCTGTTGCGCAGGCTGAAGTGCAGTGGTGTGATCACAGCTCACTGTAGGCTCAACCTGCCTGGCTCAAGTGATCCTCCCACCACCCTCCCAAGCAGTGGGACTACAGGTGTGCACCATCATGCTCTGCTAATTTTGTTGTATTTCTTGTAGAGATGGGGTTTTGCCATGTTGCCCAGGCTGGTCACAGCTTTGTCTTTTTTCTGTAGTCTGTAATTTTTTTTTAAACCTTATTGTGTGAATCAAATGTCAAACTACTTTTCTTAGATGTTCACAAATGGATAATTATTCACATCGGTATTTGAAGATCTCTTAACAAGATCCGTAAATACCACTTAGAATTGCTCTTACTAGTTTAAAAACTCTGTAGGAAAGTAAAATTGTAGAATACATAATATCAATCTACTGAATAAAAGCATTTAAATGAACTAAAATAAAATTTTATTATCAAATGTTTGTGTGCTTCTCAATGTTTTATTTCTCAAACAGAAAACTCTTTAACTTGAAATGTTCATCAATTTAAAGATTAAATCAGCTGAAATAATATTAGAATTTGATATATGATGAATTTTAGTCTTCTGAACTATAATTCAATTTGGTACATGTAATCAGTTTATTATGGCAATTGGTTTATTCCTGATGAATGTTGGTATGAAATTTTTTCAATAACTACAACAAAACCCCTAAACTCTTAAAAAGCAAATGACTGTAATTTTATTAAAAGACAACATTTTTGGGTTACTCTGAGTTTCACTATTTTACTTATACATTCAGTTTCTACAGTCATCATCTCTGATTTCATATTAAAGAGGTACACAGAAATCACCTGGGTTTATCTTTGTTGAAAAAAAAAGGAAAACATAGCAGATGCATTATAGTAATTAAGTAACAATTTTTGCTGCAGGCAAAAAATATCTTTCAGGCATTTTAATTAAGCCAACTATGTTTCAGCATGCTTGCAAATGTACTTCATTTGATCTTCACAAAATCTGAAGTATGGTATACATAACAACAGTGATAACATGGTAAATGTTTTATATTTTCAGGAAACAACATTTTTATATAATTACGTTAAACTGTAAAATGTATTTCTGTTTTTCAAATATAAATCCAGGAAATTGTATTTAATTTAAGGAAAACATGAGAGGCCAATTATTTTGAGAAATGATGGCTTTGTGTTCAGCGTCCATTAGATTCAGTTTTCATGGGTTTATCTCTTATTTTGTAAGAATACATCAGTTTAACACTTACGAAATAAGACTTTTTTCCTTAATGATAATTTCTCCATATGATCACATTTTTATTGCAATTGTACTATATGTACTAGTTTAATTCTTTTTTTTTTTTTTTGGTCGGGGGGGCACAGAGTCTTGCTGTGTCACTCAGGCTGGAGTGCAATGGCATGATCTCAGCTCACTGCAACCTCCACCTCCTGGGTTCAAGCAATTCTCCTGCCTCAGCCTCCTGAGTAATTGGGATTACAGGCACGTGCCACCACACCCAGCTAATTTTTGTGTTTTTAGTAGAGATGGGGTTTCACCATATTGGTCAGGCTGGTTTCGAACTCCTGACCTTGTGATCCACCCACGTCAGCCTCCCAAAGTGCTGGGATTACAGGTCTGAGCCACCATGCCCAGCCTAATTCTTCGTTAGCAATACAATGCCAGTAAATATTTAAATAAGAGTAAAACTTATAACTGGATTTGTTTTGGTAAGTAGTTTTGGCTACTAATCTTAATTTCTTGATTTTGAGTCACCTGACTTTTGGTTTGGTTTATTTTGGAATTCCTTTATTATTTTTCACACCACCTTTTAACTATCTTGTATAATAATTTTTAAAAAAGAAATATAGGAAAGTCTTGTCTTCTACATGCAAAGCAATACATTCACCTAACATTCAATTCTTTCCCTTGGTATTAAACAGTTATGAATCCCTTTGGCTGCAAAGGGAGAATAAAGAAGTAGCAAGATATAGAATGAAAAAACAAAAAGGAAGAAAAAAATAGGGGAGATGAAATGGGAACAAGGCAAATAAATTATATTTAACAGAAAGAGGTATGAGAAAATTAATGAATTAAGAAGATAAGGAAATAGGTAAATATTAAAATAAGACAATATAGGAAAGCAAATATTTATTTTAGTTAAATCAAACATGAGTTTATGAATAAAAAGAGGTTTAACTCTCCTAGAAGACATAAATGTTAAAATATCTATTCAGACTTGTCCCAATTTAAATAAAAACACAATCTTGTATGATAAAAATATTCCAATACCGTTATTTTCTCTATAACCATAATTCTCTGGGACAGGAAATTCCAAATGACATCAACTTCATGTTTCAGTTACAAACTAAATTAAAATTATTTTAGAATAAAAATGGGATGCATCTTCTTTTAGAAGCCAGATGCCTTATTAAATATAATTTCCTCTGTTGGCTGCTTTATATTAAGGGCGGATTTAAAACAAGAACAGCTTCTGTGAAATATAATTATACCCCCTTTTGTGACTTTCATGGTCATGGAGGCTGGAATAAGAAAGTAGCTAACAAACAAAGCTGCAAAGCAGTGTTTACTTTTGGAGTAAAGGATTTGCTTAAATCTTAAATCAGGTATCATCATAGCACAAGGTGCTATTCCAGAACCTTGTATTGTCTAGATTATGTTGGATTGATTGATATATCCAGAGTTTTCTGCTATGGCTTTTAGAAAAAGCCTCATTGCCCTATGCAATTCTCAGTCATCAAATACTTCTTTGGTGAATTTACATATTTTACAATTGTCTTTACCTCTTAGTCTTAAAAAAAGCTCTCAAATGGATGCAGCCCCATCAAAGACAGAAGAATAAGCTATATCTGGTATTTGGGAATTACAATTCTTTTTGTTTCTTTGGGCACATCCTGGTGAAAGAATGGCTTCTTTCTCTTAATGATGGTTTCAGCTTTTGCCCCCTTTAAAAAATTATTAAAGCATACATGTATTTGTTTGCATATATAAATAACCATAGTAGGAGGTATTTACTATCCTCTTTCTGCTACTTATGCTTGATGAAATTGGAAAGTATTGGCAATTGGAAAATCTTGGCAGTGAGTGATTGCCTGGTTCTTAAAGTTCACTCAAGTGTTTTCTGCATTATCTACTAGACAGAACCATAGAATCCAGGAGCTGTCTGGTTTCCTGGTCCAACAACCTGCCCAATACTCTTGTTCTTAGTGTGCATACAGATAATGTCTGGGCACTGGTACTGGGGAGGAACTCCAGACTTGCAAGGTAGCCCATTCCACCTTTGGACAACTTAGATATTCTTCATTAGATTCTGCTGAAGCCTTCTGAAGCTTCCATTTATTGATCACAATTCTTTTTGTTCTGTTTTGTTTTGTTTTTTTGAGACAAAAAACTTGCTTTGTCACCCAGGCTGGAGTGCAGTGGTGCGATCATAGGGCTCAAGGCTCAAGGGGACAACCACCTCAGCTTCCCAAGTAGCTAGAATTGATCACAATTCTAATGGCAACATGTGGAAACCTTCTATGCCATTGCCCACATAACAAGCCTTCATAACAAGCCACATAACAAGCCTTCATATATCTGAAGGCAGCTTCTCTGCCCCTCTGAGTCTTTGCTTTCCCAGATTTAACATTCCCACTTTCTTCATTTGTATTTCTTATGAATCCCCTGACCAGCCTGGTCAATTGGGAATTCTAATCCTACCTCTACTACACAGTTGCTGTGAGTTGAGTTCTGTTGCTTTGTTACTTTCCTTCTTTTTCTTTTCTTTTTTTTCTGAGATGGAGTCTCACTCTGTCACCCAGGCTGGAGTGCAGTGGCATGATCTTGGCTCACTGCAACCTCTGCCTCCTGGGTTCAAGCAATTCTCCTGCCTCAGCCTCCAGAGGAGCTGGGACTACAGGTGCATGCCACCACGCCTGGCTAATTTTTGTATTTTTAGTAGAGATGGGGTATCACCATGTTGACCAGACTGATCCCAAATTCCTGACCTCAAGTGATCCACCCGCCTGGGCCTGCCAAAGTGCTGGGATTACAGGTGTGAGCCACCATGCCCAACTGCTTTGTTATTTTCACACTTATATCATCAGGACATTTTGAAAAAACTATTCTGTTTCACCTTTTAGAAATGACTATTTTTCTATTTAATAAGAAGCTCTTCAAAATCTGGTTCATATTATAAAATAATTCAAAATGCATAAAAGTATGCCTATACCCCTATTGTCAAATAAAAAACCCAGACTTAGTAAGGAGAGCCATTATTTGAAAGGATTATTGCAAAGTGGTCAAAGGGACTATTGCAATAGGGGGAGGGGGACTCTTGCAATAGGGAGAATGTTTTGACCATAATATATGCAAGCATCTCAAGAGGTAGGCAAAAAAAGGATTTTCTTTTACAGAGAGAAGTAGCAAGGCTAGCAACAACCAGGTATGGGGAAGCAGGATGAAAGCGTAGCAATATCAGATAGTAGGTTAGAGAATGTTTTACCTTGGAGCCAGCCTATTCTCAGGAGGGTTTGTTAAGGAGGAGTTGTAGGCTGACCAAAATTCAGGGACCTGGGAAAAGGAGAGAAGCTAAAGCAAAGTTTCTGGTTAGCACGCATTTTGTTCTGGCTGATCAGCAGGGCAAGCAGTTCAGCTAATCATTTATGAGGCAAAGAATGGGAATTTAGAATGTCTGTATCTGGCCTCGTTGCAAGGTAAGCAAGGGGCACATCTATGAGTCTTCTCTAATTTATATGGGGACTCTTGTTTTTTTTCAGTAAGCCAGTTTCTGGAACACAAAAGGGTTGGTATTGGGGACTTCTTTAAACAATGGTAGGCCGGGCGCCGTGGCTTACGCCTGCCATTCCCGCACTTTGGGAGGCCGAGGTGCACGGATCACGAGGTCAAGAGATCGAGACCATCCTGGCCAACGTGGTGAAACCCTGTCTCTATTAAAAATACAAAAATTAGCTGGGCATGGTGGCACATGCCTGTAATCCCAGCTACTCAGGAGGCTGAGGCAGGAGAATCGCTTGAACCCGGGAGGCGGAGGTTGCAGCGAGCCAAGATTGCGCCACTCCACTCCAGCCTGGTGACAGAGCAAAACTCTGTCTCAAAAACAAACAAACAAACAAACAAAAATGCTGTTTTCCAGGATAACAGGGCTCAGGTAAATACAACATTGTCTCTATACATCACCTGATTTAAGAAATGTCAAGATTGCTTTGGCCATTTTTGCTTCAAAAACATTTTTAAAAGAAATATACACTATAGACACAGTGAAACCCTTCAACCTATTTTATTTCCTTATCTTTCTCTGCAAAGTCAACCACTTTTAACTGGTTGCTGTGAATCTCTTGTTTTTAGTGAAAACTGGACAATTTAAGAATTCAATTTGATTATGCGACACTTGGCACAAATGACTCCATTCTGATTTGGTTTGGTCTGTTGGGGCCTACTGTGAGGGCCCCTTCAATACAGTGGCCTTCTATAATTTTTGGTTAACAATTTGAATGTAGCCATCATCTCAGTCAACTTAAGCTGAATCACGCCAGGGTCATAAAACTCCCAAATTTCAGAGTTTGCTGCAACTGACATATTTTCTTGTTCACATCCACATGGGTTGACAGGCTCTGTTCCACATCATCTTCACTCCAGGGACTGCAGCTGAAGATGCAGCACATATCTTGGACATGGTGGTCTTGTGACAGAAAAGAGAGACAACAGACCCACAGGAGGGCTTTTAAAGCTTCTGTTTCAATATCACTTTACAGTCACATTTTGTTGCTGAAGCAAGTGACCTTGGGTGAGGGCATATAATCTCCCACAGGTTAGCCTGGGAGGGAGGGGCAGCAAATATTTTCACAGGGGTACAATCTATCACACTAGGTGTCCCAAACCCTCTTTTGTTCTGTGTGCTTTTCATGCTGTGCTTAAGAAATAATTCCCTAACCAAATGCCATAAAAAAAATTCTCCTACATGTTCTGTGAAAGACTTGATTTTTGCATTTGTATTTTTGACCTATCTGGAATCTATATTTGGGTATGGTATGAGATAGAGATCTAAGTTTATTATTTTTTTAGTTAATCAATTATACTGCCAAGACAAGCTCGGTTGTGGAGACCCTAACCCAGCGGCACTAGAGAAATTAAAGACACACACACAGAAATATAGCATGTGGCCTACAACGGGCCATATCATTTGAGGTTGAGGTGTCACTATACTGCTATGTTTCCAGATAATAGGAACTCTTGCTGTACTTCCTACCATTTCTACCATCTGACCATTTTGTTCAGACCAGCTGAACATAGTGTGGCCGTGGCACGCAGACTGAGAGGTGCTATTTAAGCTAAATGTCCCCTTAGGGGACCAATCAATAATGATTCCATAGGAATCATTGCACAGCACCTCTGCCTGTTCTGCAATTCAATCTTCCCAAACAAGTACATTCATTATTTCTAACTGGGTCCAATCCTGTTTACAAATAGATTTTTGAGGGCGGTATGCCTCAATTAAAGGAGTAGATTTATTATGGTAAATACTGAGACCAGAAAGCATGTGTAACTGTCATAAAGTGATTACATCCAGGCATTATTGCCAGCCAAGATTGATAAATATGCCCAATAATTATAATTATTCTCTGTGTCAGCCCTTGTTGAAGGAATACTCATGGCAATGGTGATCACCGCTATCATAGCTACCATTAAGTTACTCATTGTGACTGGTTGTCCCGCTTTTCTCAGGTTTTCTTCCGCCATCTGTGACAGCTTCTTGATCTGTCCCCAGGTAGGTGGCTGTGTTCGACAGGTGTTGCTCATGACAGCTGGGGTCCTTCTCAGTGTCAGTCTCAACATGGCTGTAACCGGGGGGTCCTCGGGATCCTCCTGGAATCTCTTCCTCGGCATCTGGCTCATGATAACGTTTCAGGTGTCCTGGTGATATCCAAATTGGCTGTTGATTTGGTCCTGGAGAAACACAAGCATAACCTCTACCCCAAGTTATTATTTTACCTATTTCCCAACTTTTTGTTATCGGATCTCTCCACTAAATGAGTTATTCTGCCTCTGTCTTTGCAGCTGGTTTCTGTAGATGCTGTTCAGCTTCTGATAGCATCTTGCCTTTAGGCAGGCTCAAAAAATTTAAAGTTATTAATGCTAGATTCAGTTGCATTTGGGGTGTCCCATGGTCACTGTTTCTCCCCCTTTTTTGTTTTTGTAACTGCTGTTTCAGGGAGAGATTCATTCTTTCCACTATGACTTGCCCTTGAGAATTATATGTGATACCAGTAATGTGTTTAATATTCTATACAGAGAAAAATGTAGCTAGAGCTTGGCTAGTATAGCCTGGGGCATTATCTGTTTTAATAGAAGCTGGAATGCCCATCACCACCAAACACTGCAAAAGGTGACATTTAACACAGGCAGAATATTCTCCTGATTGGCATGTAGTCCAGACAAAGTGAGAAAAGGTGTCCACACATACATGTACATAAGCTAGTCTCCCAAACAAGGGAACATGTGTGACATCCATTTGCCAAAGAGAGTTAGGTTCCAATCCTCGAGGATTAACTCCTCCTGTAAAAGATGAGGAATGTACCATTTCACAAGTTGGGCATCGCTGGATAATAGCTTTAGCTTCTTTCCAGATAATGCTGTATCTGTGTTTGAGACCAGAGACATTAACGTGTGTTAAATTGTGAAAGTGTCTAGCATTAGATATTGCATTAGCAACTAGGCGATTAGCCATTTGATTCCCTGCAGTCAAAAGTCCCAGAAGAGGTGTATGAGCCCTAATGTGAGTGATGTAAAAAGGGTGCATTCTCTTTTTTTTTTTGGAGACAGAGTCTCGCTCTGTTGCCCAGCCTGGAGTGCAGTGGTGTGATCTTGGCTCACTGCAAGCGCCACCTCCTGGGTTCACACCACTCTCCTGCCTCAGCCTCCTGAGGAGCTGGGACTAGAGGTGCCCGCCACCATGCCTGGCTAATTTTTTGTACTTTAGTAGAGACAGGGTTTCACCGTGTTAGCCAGGATGGTCTTGATCTCCTGACCTCGTGATCCGCCCACCTCAGCATCCCAAAGTGCTGGGATTACAGGTGTGAGCCACTGCACCCGGCAAAAAGGGTGCATTCTACTCTTAACTGCTGTTTGCAATTGGGTAAAGAAAGTCATCAGTTGTTCATCTGTATGAAATCATAACTGAGCATTTTCAATTAATTGTGTGGAATGAACCACATATGAAGAATCAGAAATCACATTAATAGGCATATCAAAAGCAGTGAATACCTCAATTACAGCTAAGCTGAAGTATAGAGCATCTGGAAAACTTTACCTTTTGATCCAGAATAAGAAGCTTTACCATTACTAGACCCATCTGTAAAAACATTCTTAGCACCTTCAATTGGTTTAAATTAGTTATTTTAGGGAAAATCCAATTAGTTAATTTCAAAAATGGAAACAGTTTCGTTTTAAGAAAATGGTTATCGAGAATACCCACAAAGTCAGCTAAATGGGTTTACTGAGTAAGACTATTTATAAAAGCTTGCTGTATTTGTGCCTTCATGAGGGACAATAATTTTTCCAGAATCATATCCATGTAATTTAACAATCTGAGTTCTCCCATTTCCTATCATAGTCGCGGTTTGATCCAAATAAAGAGTTAGAGTCTGTGAATTAGTATGTGGAAGAAAAAGCCACTCTACAAGATCTTGCTCTTGAACAATAATACTAGTAGGTGAATGCTGAGTTGGAAAAATTAGCAAATCTAGAGTCTTCTCTGGATCTATTCAATTTATTTGAGCTTTATGGACTTCCTTTTTGATTAGCTGCAGCTCTGCCTGAGCTTCTTTTGTTAATTGCCAAGGCTAGGGAGACTAGGATCTCCTCTAAGGATAAAAAATAGATTACTCATGGCATAGGTAGGAATGCCTAGAGCAGGTCATATCCAATTAATGTCCCCTAGTAATTTTTGAAAGTCATTTAATGTTTCCAATTGATCCCTACATATGGCTACTTTGTGTGGCACAATGGTAATGTCATTTACTGAGGTCCTCAAGTAGGAGTAAGGAGTAGCAGTCTGAATTTTGTCAGGAGCTATAATTAAACCAGCACGAGAAATTGAATTTTGCAAGTGATCATAACATTGGAGTAATATTTCTTGAGTAGGGGCAGCACAAAATATATCATCCATATAATGAATAATGTAACACTGTGAAAATTTTTTACGAGTAGGTTCAATTGCTTGCCCTACATAAGTCTGGCAAATTGTTGAACTGTTTAATATGCCTTATGACAACACTTTCCAGTGATAACACTTAGCAGGCTGCAGGTTGTTTACTGCAGGAATTGTAAATGCAAACCATTCACAGTCTTGCTCAGCTAAATGGATAGTAAAGAAACAATCTTTTAAATCCATGACTATTAAAGGCCAATTTTTTGGAATCATAGAAGGAGAAGGCAATTCTGGCTGTAATGTCCCCATAGGTTGTATAACTGAATTAATGCCTCGAATCAGTTAACATTCTCCATTTACCTGATTTTTTTCTTAATTACGAAAACTGGAGAATTCCAAGGGGAAAATATTGGAGCTATGTGTCCTTTTTCTAATTGTTCATTAACTAATTCCTTCAAAGTCTCCAGTTTCTCTTTACTTAGTGGCCATTGTTCTATCCAAATTGGCTTATCTGTTAACCATTTTAAAGGTATAGGTTCTGGAGGCTTAACAATGGCTGCCATCAAAAATGATATCCTAAACCTTGGCAGGAACTTTGTCTTTCTGCTTGAAGCAGTTCCTTCAAACCTTGCAAAATTTCTCCTAGTCCCATACCAGGGACATATTCCATTTCATGCATCATATGTTGACTTTGAGGGCTATATAACTGTTCTGGAATTAGAACTTGTGCTCCCCATTGTTGTAATAAATCTCTTCCCCATAAATTTATAGGTACAGAAGTTATAATTGGTTGAATATTCCCAGGTTGTCCATCAGGCCCTTCACAGTGCAAAATATAACTACTTTGATATACTTCAAGGGCTTTACCAACTCCAGCTACATTAAATTGAGCGGGTTGAATTGGCCACGTGGACGGCCGGTGCTGTAGAGAAATGATTGAAATGTCTGCTTCTGTATCTACCAAACCTTCAAATTTCTTTCCTTGAATAGTTATTTCACAGGTAGGATGTTTATCAGGAATTTGATTCACCCAATAAGCCACTTTGCCTTATTGATTCGTGCTTCCAAATCCTCCTGTTCATTTAATTTCACTTTTCCCCATTTCCACATACAGCACAATCAGGAGCTGTGCTATAGGCTCTCCTGGCTCTGTTTTCCAGGGAACGGAAGTAGATATAACAATTTGAATATCCCCATTGTAATGTGAATCAATGACTCCTCTTTGTACTTGTACCCCTTTTAAATTTAAACTAGACCTTCCTAGAAGTAATCCTATCATCCCCGCTGGCAAGGGTCCACAGACCCCTGTTGGGACCTTTTGTGGGTGTTCCCTAGGCAGAAGACTCATAGCTTTTGTGCAGCATCAATCTACTGCGGTACTACTGGCTGTGGCGGGGGACAAATATTGTATAAGGGTGAGGGAGTGGCCTGAGCTGGAAATGCCCCGGTTTGGAATGGGGCCCAGGATGGGCCCTGCATGGCATTTCATGAATTTAAAAGGAAAAGGCTCAAATGTAGCTATATTTCCCTGTTGATTTGGGGGGTGTATGCTAACAGGGAACTGCCAAGCCTCTAAATCATCCTTTCTTCTAGCTTGCTGAATTCCTGCCTGAATAGAACTGAGAGTGGTCACTCAAGGTGCTGTTCCAACAGTCACTGGGGCAACTACTTTTTGCCCAGTGTCCTCCAGAAAAGAAAGATCTGGAGGGTCAGGCCACTCTTTTTCTTCAAAATAATGAGGGGGTGAAGAAGGGTAGGGATGAACCTCTTCCTCCTTTGCCGCTTTAGCTTTAGCTGGCAAACAAATCTGCTCTGTTACTTCTTCTGTTACTTCATTATACTCTCCTTCCTCCTCATCATCAGTGTGAAAAGGTTCCAAGATGGAACAAATCAGAGCCCACAGTTGTCCCATTGTTACCCTGATGCTTCCAAGCTCCCCTTCTTACTCACCATGGGGATTGCTTAAGAGTACTCAGGTGAAGTGATCCACCCACCTTGGCCTCCCAAAGTGCTGGAATTACAGGTGTGAGCCACCGCACCCGGCCTTGATTCCAGGTCTTTAGATAATAGCTTAATGATTTCAACTAACTGCCAATCAGAAAATCTTTGACTCCACCTGTGACTTGGAGCCCCTCCAGACCCTGTGCCTTCCCCATCCACTTCAAGTTGTCCCGCCTTTCTGGATTGATGTCTGCCTGTAACTTCTGTCCTCCTAAAATGTATAAAACCAAGCTGTAAACCAACCGCCTTGGGCACAGTTTCTCAGGACCTCCTTGGGCTTTGTCACAGGCCTTGGTCACTCATATTTGGCTCAGAATAAACCTCTTTAAATATTTAAAAAAAAAAAAAGAGTACTCAGGTGTCCTCCAGCTTAGTTCCACGTTCTCCAACCATCGCTCCGATGACCCTTCGACCTGGGTTTGAGCCCCACGTATGGGCATCATTTGCCGAGACCAGCTCGGTCATGGAGACCCTAACCCAGAGGTGCTAGAGGAATTAAAGACACACACACAGAAATATAGCATGTGGAGAGGGAATTCAGGGGTCTCACAGCCTTCAGAGCTGAGAGCCCTGAACAGAGATTTACCCACATATTTATTGACAGTAAGCCAGTGATAAGCATTGTTTCTTTAGATTATAGATTAACTAAAAGTATTCCTTACAAGAAACAAAGAGGTGGGCCAAAATAAAGAGATGGGCTCTGGCTAGTTAACTGCAGCAGGAACATGTCCTTAAGGAACCCATCACTCATGCTGTTGTTTGTGGTTTAAGAATGCCTTGAGTGGTTTTCTGCCTTGAGTGGGCCAGGTGTTCCTTGCCCTTATTCTGGTAAACTGACAACCTTCCAGCGTGGGCGTCATGGCCATCATGAGCATGTCACAGTGCTGCAGATATTTTGTTTATGGCCAGTTTTGGGGCCAGTTTATGGCCAGATTTGGGGGCCTGTTCCCAGCATTACACTATTGGCATTCATTGGTGGTTCCATCCTTTTTCTTCTGATTTTTACATGTGACAGGTGATCTCTGTCACATATCCAGTTCCCATGTATATGGGAACCATTCTACCCTTCCCTCTGGGTCTCCTGTAAAGGAGAAAGTGTGTTCCTGGACTTGGTTTTCTATGCCTTCTCTCCTGGCCCTGCCTTCCAGAACCATGGCATTGGCTTCTTCAGGCACATCTCTGGCTTTGAGTCCCTGTTTCATGTCTGGCACTTAAGATGTACCTTTCTAATGTTTTATCAATACCCAACTATGTAGTTAAGTTTATTTGGGGGTTATATTTTAGCCATCACTTCTATGTGTTGCTAATTGAGGGGAGTCTGAACATCTCAGTCTGCCCAGTTGCTGAAACCCATAGAAGACTCTAAAAATTTAAACTGTGCTATATTCAAATGAACAAAGATTTAATGATAGATTTAGTGGTAACCTGATTGACAAAAATATTTATTTTATGGAACATAAACTTTCCCAGGGAATCTCAAATTCTGTTTTGAAGTTGAAACAACTAGCTTTTTTTTTTTAGATTTTTTTCTTAGAAGTTTATTTTTTAATTAAATTTTTTATTTCCATAAGTTATTGGGGAACAGGTGGTGTTTGGTTACATGAATAAGTTCTTTGGTGATGATTTGTGAGATTTTGGTGCACCCATCACCCGAGCAGTATACACTCCATCCAATTTGTGATCTTTTATCCCTCACCCCCTTCCCACCCTTTCTGCCTGAGTCCCCAGAGTCCATTGTGTCGTTCTTATGCCTTTGCATCCTCATAGCTTAGCTCCCACATATAAGTGAGAACATATGATGTTTGGTTTTCTATTCCTGAGTTACTTCATTTAGAATAATAGTTTCCAATCTCATCCAGGTCACTGCGAATGCCATTAATTCATTCCTTTTTATGGCTGAGTAGTATTCCATCATATATCTATCTATATATACATATCTCACAGTTTCTTTATCCATTCTTTGATTGATGGGCATTTGGGTTGGTTCCACATTTTTGCAATTGCAAATTGTGCTGCTATAAACATGTGTGTGCAAGTATCTTTTTAGTGACTTCTTTTCCTCTGGAGAGATACCCAGTAGTGGGATTGCTTGGATCAAATGGTAGTTCTACTTTTAGTTCTTTAAGGAATCTCCACACTTTTTTTCATAGTGGTTTTACTAGTTTACATTCCCACCAGCAGTGTAGAAGTGTTCCCTGTTCACTGCATCCACGCCAACATCTATTATTTTTTGATTATAGCCATTCTTGCAAGAGTAAGATGGTATTGCATTGCGGTTTTGACTTGAATTTCCCTGATCACTAGTGATGTTGAGCATTTTTTCATATGTTTGTTGTCCATTTGTATATCCTCTTTTGAGAATTGTCTATTCATGGCCTTAGCTCACTTTTTATGGCCTTGTTTGTTGTTTTTCTTGCTAATTTGTTTGGGTTCATTGTAGATTCTGGGTATTAGTCCTTTGTCAGATGTATAGATTGTGATTTTTCTCCCATTCTGTGGGTTGTCTATTCACTCTGCTGACTGTTCCTTCTGCTGTGTAAAAGCTCTTTCGTTTAAGTCCCAGCTATTTATCTTTGTTTTTATTGCATTTACTTCTGGGTTCGTGGTCATGAAATCCTTGCCTGAGCCAATGTCTAGAAGGGTTTTTCCAAAGCCATCTTCTAGAATTTCTAGTTTCAGGTCTTGGATTTAACTCCTTGATCCATCTTGAGTTGATTTTTGTATAAGGTGAGAGATGAGGATCCAGTTTCATTCTCTTACATGTGGCTTGCCAATTATCCCAGCACCATTTGTTGAATAGGGTGTCCTTTCCCTTCTTTATGTTTTTGTTTGCTTTATTGAAGATCAGTTGGCTGTATGTATTTGGGTTTATTTCTGGGTTTTCTATTCTATTACATTGGTCTATATGCCTATATTTATACCAGCACCATGCTGTTTTGATGACTATGGCCTTATAGCACAGTTTGAAATCAGGTCATGTGATTCGTCCAGATTTGTTCCTTTTTTTTTTTTTTTTTTTGAGATGGAGTTTCGCTCTTTTTGCCCAGGCTGGAGTGCAATGGCATGATCTCAGCTCACCAAAACCCTTGCCTCCTGGGTTTAAGTGATTCTCCTGCCTCGGCCTCCCGAGTAGCTGGATTACAGGCATGTGCCACCATGCCCGGCTAGTTTTTTTTTTTTTGAGACAGAGTCTTGCTCTGTCACCCAGGCTGGAGTGCAGTGGTGCAATCTTGGCTCACTGCAACCTCCACCTCCAAGGTTCAAGCAATTCTCCTGCCTCAGCTTCCTAAGTAGCTGGGATTACAGGCATATGCCACCATGCCTGGCTAATTTTTGTATTTTTTTAGTGGAGACGGAGTTTCACCATGTTGGCCAGGCTGGTCCTGAACTCCTGACCGCAGGTGATCTGCCTGCCTTGGCCTCCCAAAGTGCTGGAATTACAGGCATGAGCCACCGTGCCTGGCCGAATTTTGTATTTTTTAGTAGAGATGAGTTTTCTCCATGTTGGTCAGGCTGGTCTCAAACTCCTGACCTCAGGTGATCCTCCAATATCAGCCTCCCAAAGTGCTGGGATTACAGGTGTGAGCCACTGCTCCCAGCCCAGATTTGTTCTTTTTGCTGAGTCTTGCTTTGCTATGTAGGCTCTTTTTTGGTTCCATATGGATTTTAGGACTTTTTTTTTTCTAATTCTGTGAAGAATGATGGTGGTATTTTGATGGGAATTGCATTGAATTTGTAGATTACTTTGGGCAGTATGGTCATTTTCACAATATTGATTCTACCTATCCATGAGCATGGGATGTGTTTCCATTTGTGTCATCTATGATTTCTTTCAGCAACATTTTGTAGTTTTCTTTGTAGAGGTCTTTTACCTCCTTGGTTAGGTATATTCGTAATTATTTTATTTTGTTTTGCAGCTATTGTAAAAAGGTTGAATTCTTGATTTGATTCTCAGCTTGGTTGCTATTGGTGTATAGAAGAGCTACTGATTTGTGTATGTTGATTTTTGTATCCGGAAACTGCAGAATTCTTTTATGAGTTCTAGGAGCTTTCTGGAGGAGTCTTTAGGGTTTTCTAGGTAAACAATCACATCATCAGCAAACAGTGACAGTTTGACTTCCTTTTTACCAATTTAGATGCCCTTTATTTCTTTCTCTTGTCTGGTTGCTCTGGCTAGGACTTCCAGTACTATGTTGAAAAGGAGTGGTGAGAGCGGGCATCCTTGTCTAGCTCCAGTTCTCAGACGGAATGCTTTCAACTTTTCCCGTTCAGTATCTGTTGGCTGTGGGTTTGTCATAGATGGCTTTTATTACATTGAAGTATGTCCTTTGTATGCCAATTTTGCTAAGAGTTTTAATCATAAAGGGATGCTAGATTTTGTCAAATGCTTTTGCTGCATCTATTGAGATGATTGTGTGATTTTTGTTTTTGATTCTGTTTATGTGGTGTATCACATTTATTGACTTATGTATGTTAAACCATCCCTGCATCCCTGGTATGAAACCCACTTGATCATGGTAGATTATCTTTTGGATGTGTTGTTGGATTCAGTTAGCTAGTATTTTGTTAAGGATTTTAGCATCTATGTTCATCAGGGATATTGGTCTGTAGTTGTTTTTTTTGGTTATGTCCTTTCCTGGTTTTGGTATTAGAGTGATACTGGCTTCATAGAATGATTTAGGGAGGATTCCCTTTTTCTCTATCTTGTGGAATAGTGTCAATCGAATTGGTATCAATTCTTCTTTGAATGTCTGGTAGAATTCTGCTGTGAATCCATCTGGTTCCGGACTTTTTTTTGTTGGTAATTTTTTTATTACCATTTCAATATTGCTGTTTGTTATTGGTCTGTTCAGAGTGTCTAATTCTTCCTGATTTAAACTAGGTGGGTTGTTTTTTTCTAGGAATTTATCCATCTCTTTTAGGTTTTCTAGTTTATGTGCATAAAGGTGTTCATAGTAGCCTTGAATGATCTTTTGTATTTCTGTGGTGTCAGTTGTAGTATCTCCCATTTCATTTCTAATTGAGCTTATCTGGATTTTCTTTCTTCTTTTCTTGGTTAATCTTGCTAATGGTGTATCAATCTTATTTACCTTTTCAAATAACCAGGTTTTTGTTTTACTTATCTTTTTTGTTGTTGTTGTTTCAATTTCATTTAGTTCTGCTCTGAATCTTGGTTATTTCCTCTCTTCTGCTGGGTTTCAGTTTGGTTTGTTCTTGTTTCTCTAGTTCCTTGAGGTGTGACCTTAGATTATCTGTTTGTGCTTTTTCAGACATTTTTATGTAGGCATTTAGGGCTATGAACTTTCCTCTTAGTGTTGCCTTTGCTGTATCCCAGAGGTTTTGATAGGTTGTGTCACTATTGTCATTCAGTTTGAAGAATTTTTAAATTTCCATCTTGATTTCAGTTTTGACCCAATGATCATACAGGAGCAGGTTGTTTAATTTCCATGTGTTTGCCTGGTTTTGAAGGTTCCTTTTGGAGTTGATTTCCAGTTTTATTCCACTCTGGTCTGAGACAGTGCTTGATACAATTTCAATTTTCTTGAATTTATTGAGACTCATTTTGTGGCCTATCATATAGTCTATCTTGGAGAAAGTTCCATGTGTTGTTGAATAGAATGTATATTCTGCATTTGTTGGGTAGAATGTCCTGTAAATATCTGTTAAGTCTATTTGTTCCAGTGCGTAGTTTAAATCCATTGTTTCTTTGTTGCCTTTCTGTCTTGATGTCCTGTCTAGTGCTGTCAGTGGAGTATTGAAGTCCCCCACTATTATTGTGTTGCTGTCTATCTCATTTCTTAGGTCTATTAGTAATTGTCTTATAAATTTGGGAGCTCTAGCGTTAGGTGCATTTATATTTAGGGTTGTGATATTCTCCTGTTGGACAAGGCCTTTTATCATTATATAATGACCCTCTTTGTCTTTTTAAACTGCTGTTGCTTTAAAGTTTGTTTTGTCTGATATAAGAATAGCTACCCCTGATCACTTTTGGTGTCCATTTGCATGGAATGTCTTTTTCCATCCCTTTACCTTAAATTTATGTGAGTCCTTATGTGTTAGGTGTGTTTCTTGAAGTTTGTGTCTCTTGAAGGTGTGTCTCTAGTTGGCTGGTGAATTCTTACCCATTCTGCAATTCCATGTCTTTTAAGTGGTGCATTTAGGCTATTTACATTCAACGTTAGTATTGAGTTGTGAGGTACTGTTCCATTCATTGTGCTATTTGTTGCCTGTATACCTTGTTTTTTGTTGTTGTTGTTGTATTTTTGTTGTAGGTCCTGTGAGATGTATGCATTAAAGAGGTTCTATTTTGATGTGTTTCTAGGATATGTTTCAAGATTTAGACCTCCTTTTAGCAATTCTTGTAGTGCTGGTTTGGTAGTGGCGAATTCCCTTAGCATTTGTTTGTATGAAAAATACTGTATTTTTCCTTCATTTATGAAGCGTAGTTTCACTGGGTACAAAAATTCTTGGCTGATAATTGTTTTGTTTGAGGAGGCTGAAGATAGGGTCCGAATCCCTTCTAGCCTGTAGGGTTTCTGTGGAGAAATCTGCTGTTAATTTGATAGGTTTTCCTTTATAGGTTACCTGGTATTTTTGCCTTACATCTCTTAAGATTTTTTTTCTTTGTCTTGACTTCAGATAACCTGATGACAATGTGCCTAGGTGACAACCTTTTTGCAATGAATTTCCCAGGTGTTCTTTGAGCTTCTTGTATTTGGATGTCTAGTTCTCTAGCAAGGCCAGAGAAATTTTTCTTGATTAATCCCCCAAATATAGTTGCCAAATGTTTAGATTTCTTTTCTTCCTCAGGAACACCATTATTCTTAGGTTTGGCCATTTAACATAATTCCAGACTTCTTGGAGGCTTTGTTCATATTTTCTTACTCTTTTTTGTCTTTGTTGGATTGGGTTAATTTGAAAACCTTGTCTTCTGAAGCTTTTCTGCTTGTTTGAGTCTCTGAAGCTCTTCTGCTTGTTTGAGTCTATTGCTGAGACTTTCCAGAGCATTTTGCATTTCTATAAGCGTGTCCATTGTTTCCCGAAGTTTTGATTGTTTTTTATTTATGCTGTCTATTTCATTGAATATTTCTCCCTTCACTTTTTGTATCATATTTTTGATTTCCTTACACTGGGCTTCACCTTTCTCAGGTGCCTTCCTGATTAGCTTAATAACTATCCTTCTGAATTCTTTTTCAGGTAGATCAGGGATTTCTTCCTGGTTTGGATCCAATGCTGGAGAGCTAGTGTGATTTTGGGGGGATGTTAAAGAACCTTGTTTCGTTATATTACCAGAGTTGGTTTTCTGGTGCCTTCTCATTTGGGTAGGCTCTGTCAGAGGGAAGGTCTAGAGCTGAAGGCTGTTGTTCAGTTCCTTTTGTTCAAAAGGGTGTTTCCTTGATGTAATACTGTCCCTCTTTTCCTAGGGATGTGGCTTCCTGAAAGCCGAGCTGTAGTGATTGTTATCTCTCTTCTGAATCTAGCCACCCAGCAAGTCTAACAGGCTCTGGGCTGGTACTGGGGGTTGTCTGCACAGAGTCCTGTGATGTGAACCATCTGTGGGTCTCTTAGCTGTGGATACCAGTACCTGCTCCAGTGGAGGTGGCAGACTGGTGAAAAGGACTCTGTGAGGGTCCTTAGCTTTGATTGATTAATGCACAATTTTTGTGCTGGTTGGCCTCCTGCCGGGAGGCGGTGCTTTCAAGAGAGCATCAGCTGTGGTAGTATGGGGAGGAACAGGCAGTGGGTGGGGCCTTGGAACTCCCAAGGGTATATGCCCTTTGTCTTCAGTTACCAGGATGGCTTGGGAAGGACAATTAGGTGGGGGCAGGGCTAGGCATGTCTGAGCTCAGACTCTACTTGGGTGGGTCTTGCTGTGGCTGCTGTGGTGGGGGGGCGTGGGGGGGTGGGGGTGAGGTTCCCAGGTCAATAGAGTTATGTTCCTAGGAGGATTATGTCTGCCTTTGCTGTGTCATGCAGCTTGAAAGGGAAGTGGGGGCAAGCTGGCAGTCACAGGCCTCACCCAGTTCCCACACAACCCAAACGTCTGGTCTCACTCCCATTGTGCCCCCAGCAGCAGCACCAAGGCTGTCTCCAGGCAGTGGGCAAGCAGGACCGAGTCCTTTCCCCAGGCTACCCGCCTCCCAGCTGTGTAAATAAACAGGGCTCTCCTTCTTCCCCGCTCTGTTGAGTCTGCACACTGGATTCATGCCCTCCCCCTGAGTTCTGGCCAAGAGACTTCTCCATCAGTTGAAATTGTTACAAAGTTCAGCTGGAGTTTTCCTTCTCCCTGCAGCTTTCCCAGTGCCTCCAGCAGCCCTCCTCAAGGACCCCTGTGAGGCCAGGCAGAAATGGCTTGGCAGGGGACCCAGCGAGCCCAGAGGGATTTTGCCGCTGCTTCCTCTACCCCTGTATTTCACTCAGCTCTCTAAATTGACTCAGCTCCAGGTAAGGTCAGAATCTTCTCGGATAATCTAGACCTTCAGGTTCCCCAGTGGGGGTGTGTGTTTGGGGGCAGACGACCTCCCTTTCCCACTTCCACAGTTTGGGCGCTCGTAGTATTTGGGGTGTCTCCTGGGTCCTGCAGGACCCTTTAGAGGGTCCACGGGTTCTCGCGGCATTCCTAATGTATTCCTGCAGTCCTTCTGGAGCAAAAGTTCACGATACAAGCCTCCACACGCTGCTATGTCTGTCCGAGTGGGAGCTGCAGTCCAGTCCTGCCTCCCGTCCGCCATGATCTCTCCTTTGCAACTAGCTTTTAAAATTAATTAAAAAGCTATCTGTTATCCAAGCTATTTTTATAGGCAAGCTTAGCTTACAGGAAAATCTCTGACTCGGTCCCTTGCTATGGTGTGTTGAGTTTAATGTCTCTGCCAATTTTCCTAATTATTTTTAATAAATTATCAGAAACAAACTGAAAGAAGCTTTCAGACTTGTGTGTGTGTGTGTGCGTGCGCATTGTATGTTTGTGTGTGTGGAAGAGAAGGAAGTAGGAATTAGGGAAAGAAAAGGAAGAGGGAGAGAAAATTTTGTTTTGTTCTTTCCCTTTTTCTAGAGCTGCTTCCATGCCTACAATAATTTCTCTCTCTTGCATGCTTAGAGTGAAAGTGAATATTATGTGTAACCCAAATGTCTAATACCTGGATTGGCACTAACCACTTAATAGATCTAATTACACACTCTCTCCTACCAAGGGTCACGTTAGTATATTTGGGCTGCATCTTAAATCATTCCTGGCTCTAGCCTGTTCTCTGTTGTTTGGTTCCTACCCATGGCTTTAGTTCTTCCTTGGGTCTCTGCATGCTCTGCTCTAGTGCTTGATTTAATAATATGGTGGAGGAGTGTGCAGACTCTGGAGCCAGATAGTCTGGTTTCAAATCCTGACTCTGACACTTATCAGCTATAGGATCTTGGGCATCTCGTTTAATCTTTCTGCATTTCAGTCTCCTCACTTGTAAAATGGACATAAAACAAATAGCTACCTTACAGGGTTGTTGTGAGGGTTATGTAACAGATGTCCTGTTCATATCGTGTTCGATTTCTCTTCCATCTTTGTGCAAACAGGCCCCAGATGAGCTGTCATCCCCCGAGCTGGTATCTGGTGTCTTTTTTTGTCATCTCCTCTCTCAGATCCTGCTTTGGACTCGAGATCTAAAAGTACCTGGGAATTTATGTGCCCTCCCCTGTTTCCCCAGCCTTAATGAATGACTGCCACTTTAGGAATATAAATACTCCACCTCCCTTGCTCCATAGGCATCAGGCACATGGGTTGCACATAACTTAGACTTGTTTTACACTGGGGCTCCTGTGGGATTGAGTTATCATCCCTCTGAAGTGGTTCACACCTTTGCTTGGCCTCCTTCACTTTCTGGTCCCACCGTACCACTCCCACTCCTCCTGGAAACACTTTTTCTTAAATCACTTTCACACAAATCCTTGCCTCAGGGTCTGGTTCTGGGGAAGTCAACTTAAAGTAGTTTGTTTGAGTTAGTATCCATATAAAATGCTTTGCATATAGTATGTCATATAAATATTGGCCGTTATTCTTCATGTTATTACCATGCTAGTCTAAAACAAGGTAGTTTGGTGAAGGTCTCCTTTTCCTCTCTACCTCATTACCAGAATATATATTTTACTCTATTTAATAATTCATCACAGAACTGCTAATATAAGGCTGTTGTATACTGGGTTTCTGGAAGGTTTGGGGATAACAGTGTAGGACATAAAAACAAAAACCGAATGATAAAAATATAATTTACTTGAAGAGTCAAGACAACCCTATTTATTTGTAGAGGACTCTACAAATAGAATCTGGCCTTGCTTCCATTATTAGCGGTTTGTGCTTCTCTCTGAGATCCTTAGTGGGGGAAGTTCCTTTAAGCCTTTGTTACCTTGTAAATCTCCATCCTCTTTAGAAAACCTTTGCCTACACCCCACAAAATCTCTCTAAAACTTAACTTTGAATATGCTCCCTTTCTTTGCGTAATTGAGGATTTGGATTTACATCCAAATGGCATGTCAGACACTAATTTTATAGCTTTTTACAATGTATCAGAGAAGAAAAAGAAAATAACTTTTAATGGAAAGAATACTTTTGAATTCTAGGACTGCATGCATTAAAAAAGTTTGGTTAGCCAGCATTTTATTTTGTAAGCCAACATCTTAATGTTCTTTTTGAAAGTGCTGGAACAGTTTGCTTTATGACTGAGACATTAAATGTCAAGCGTGAACCCATATGCTGGGTTGTAAGTGTTCAAATAGCTGTATTATGTGAAATTCTAGAAAACTGGGTTTGCCATGGAAATGTTGTTATAGTTATAACTATGGGTAGGTTACTGTGGTTGCATCTCTGACCATAAAAAAAGAAAAGCACTAAAATTCATACCCTATGGGTAACTGACGAGGCAGAGGCAGAGATAATTGAAGGATTTCAATTATTTAAAAATAAATCTCTGTTTTCCCCCCATTTTTCAGTTATTAATTAAGATAATACTTTCTGTTTTCAAATAGACTCTTACATTTATAAAAGATTTCAGTTTAGTCAAATTCTGAATGCTGATGAGTAATATTTAGCTCAGGTTTTGAAGTATGTGGTATGAAAAAGTTGTGCCAAAATATTAAGCTTTGGAGTGTCTGGGGTTATTCTGGAATTTCCTACTGACAGCACTGTAAATTTAGGGAGATAATTAAACTATATAATGCTGATATGTCACTCTGACTAAACTCCACCATAAATTTACTAAATGGTAAGAGATATTTACTGTTTGTAGTTGTAATGTGCAGGCACAGTATTTGACTTAGTTTATTAGTTTTCTATTGCTGCTATAACAAATTAGCACAACTTATTGGCTTAAAACAACACACATTTATTATCTCATCGTTTCTGTGGATTGGGAGTTCAGGCACAATTTAGCTAGTTCCTCTGCTTAGAGTTTCCCAAGATTACATCAAAGGATCAGCTGGGCTGCATTTCCTTCTGGAGCTCAGGGTCCTCTTTCAAGCTCCTGTGACTGTTGGCAAAATGCAGGCTCCTGAGGTTATAGAACTGAAGTCTTCATTTTGTTGCTGGCAATTAGCCAGGGTAACTCTCATCTTCCAGAGGCTGCCCTTTGTGCGCCTACAACATGGCAGGTTACTTCTCAAGACCAGCAGGAAAATCTTGTCCTCCAGTCTTCTGGGATGAAGTCTCATATAATGTAACAATCACGGAAGTGACTATGCTATCGCCTTTGCCACGTAATATAACCTAATCAAGAGAGTGACTATCCTACTATCTTTGCCATATTCTGTTGGCTAAAAAGCAAGTCACAGTTTCCTCCACGTTGAAGGAGACTTTGCAAAGCATGCATGACTTATTGGGGGTCATGTTAGCATGGGTACACCATACTTAGTATACCCAAAACCATATCATCTGTTCGTATATCACATTGAAGTTGACTAGGGTCAGGTTTTTTCATTTCATGTCATGGTACTATGGTAAATTGAAATATGAGTAAAGAAATATATTATTGAAACATATGAGTCACTGAAACCATTGGTGGTCTTAAATAAAGCACGCTTTAACTTGAATTTATGGTCTAAGTCTCTAAAATAAATGCGAGGTAAATGTTACCTTCATGACCATAAAGACATTTGTAGTGTTTTTTGGTTAATACCTGCTGGTGAACTCAGAGCTTCAGATGATTTTGATGGATTATGGGAGCAAGACATTTTCACGGAGGATTAGATCTGGAGATTTAAAAATGACACTTGGAAAACAAGGAACAAACCACAGTCAGTTAGAACACGGGTCCCCAACCCCTGGGGCCACAGACTGGTACAGGAACTGGGCCGCACAGCAGGAGGTGAGCAGGGTCGTGAGGTGGGGGTGGTGCGGTGGGGGTGGCGAGCCAGCGATCCTCCTCTGTATTTACAGTTGCTTGCATTACCGCCTGAGCTCTGCTTCCTGTCAGATCAGCAGCGGCATTAGATTCTCAGGAGCAGGAACCCTATTGTGAACTGTGCATGCAAGGGATCTTGGTTGCACGCTACCTATAAGAATCTAATGCCTGATGATCTGTCACTGTCTCCTATCACCCCCAGATGGGACTGACTAGTTGCAGGAAAACAAGCTCAGGGCTTCCACTGATATTACATTATGGTGAGTTGTGTAATTCTTTCATTATATATTACAATGTAATAATAATAGAAATAATGTGCACAATTAAATGTAATGCACTTGAATCATCCTGAAGCCACCTCCCTGCTCCGCCCTTGGTCAGTGGAAAAATTTGTCTTCCATGAATCTGGTCCCTGGTGCCAAAAATGTTGGGGAGTGCTGGGTTAGAAGCTGTAATGGAACAAAATGCCCTTTTATAATAGTAATAAAAGATGAAATACCTAGGAATAAAGTTAACAAGAAATTTATAAGATCTACATTTAAAAAGTTAAAATATTACTAAAGAACACAAAGAATACTTTGACAAATGGTAAGACATATTATGTTCTTGGATAGGAAGTCTTACTATTACAAAACTGACATTTCTCTAGTTAATCCATAAATTTAAGATAAAAAAAAACCCCAGAATTCTTTTTAATTAGACTAGTTGACTCTAAGATTCATATGGAAACATCATCAAGGAACAATAGACTAGAAAATTCTGACAAAAAAATAGAAAATTTAGGGAGGATTTGCTAGGCACATATTAATATGTATATGCTACATAAAGCTATATTAATTAAAAGTGTGGTACTAGTATATTAATGAAAAGAAAAGAAAGCTGTGAAATAGACTCTAATACAGGTTGGTTAAATAAAAATTGGTTTGTGAGAATAAGAATTTTTTTTTATGTGTATGTGTGTTTATGTGCTAAGTATTTACTAGGCTCTTTACATATTAACATAATCTAACTCCCACAACAACTGTGTGAGATAGGAACCATTATTATTTTCATTTAGAAAAGGGGAAACTGAGACATAGAGAGCACAACTAACTTGCTTCTAATAAATAGAGGAGCTGGGACTGAAATTCATTTAATCATGCTCCAGAGCTGACATATTCTCTCACTAGGCTACACATTCCCCCATGCTTGTGGAATTTTAGGTAGGTGTAAAGAAGAAAGAATTCACTCTATATGTATTATACTGATAATCTAGAGATACACACATATATGTATTTTTAAGATACACATTTTAGGAGAAAACTTCAAGGAATATAATAGTGTAGTATATTACCATTGTTGTAGAAAAACAAAATATATAAATGTTTACAATACATGGTTTATCTTCATAGGTTCAAAAAAGAAAAAAAAAAGCACCAGTGTTTGTATCATGGGAGAGGAACTGAGTTTCTTGGAAGGAGGAAGGAGGAAAATTTACTGTTTATGTTTATCATTTTGTGTATTTTGAATTTTGTGCCATGTACATATACTCTATTAAAGAAAATAAGTTAAATAACAATAACAAAACCAGTAAACTCAGGGAAGAGTATTTTCAAGAACCTGGTTTGTATAGTATGTGTATTAGTCCATTTTCACACTGCTGTAAAGAAATACCCAAGACTGGGTAATTTATAAAGGAAAGAGGTTTAACTGACGCACAGTTCTCCATGGCTGCAGAGGCCTCAGGAAATTTACAATCATGGTGGAAGGTGAAGGGGAAGCAAGAACCTTCTTCACAAGGCAGCAGGAGAGAGAAGAAAGCAAAGCGAAGGGGGAAGAGCCCCTTAAAAAACCATCAGATCTCTTCAGAATTCTCTCACGATCACAAGAACAGCATGGGGAAAACTGCCCCCATGATCCAATCACCTCCCACCAGGTCCCTCTCTCAACACCTGGGGATTACAATTTGAGATAAGATTTGGGTGGTGATACAAAGTCAAACCGTATCAGTATATATTTACAAGTAATTTGCTTCTGCTTATAAGGACAGTTTATGTTACAAACGTTTAACATGCAACATAAATAAGTGAAAAGATGGGTTCCAAAGACTGAGAGAAGGTATTCATAACACACAGAACCAACAAATAATTATTATTTAGAATATATGAAGGACTCTTAAACATCAATAAAAAAAGACAAACACATGGGAAAAATAAAGATATGAACAGGTAATTCAAGAAGAAGAAGTTTAGGAGAAGCACATGAAAAGATGATCAACCTTATTAGTAATTAGGGGGAGGCGAATTAAATGAGACACAGCATTTCACACCCCTAAATTTAAAAGTTTGACAGTAAGAAGTATCAATAAGGGTGGAGAGTAATAGCAAATATCATATCAAGAACTGCTGGTGGGAGTGCAAATTGGCGCAACCACTTTGGGGAATAAATATAATGCTTAGCAGAGAGAGAGATGCCTTTGAAGACCTGTGATTAAATAATTCCATCCACATGTGCTCAGGGAGACAAGCACATGAATGTTTATAGTGGCATTTTTTTAAAATAAAAATATTTACTGGGGCTATGTGTGTCAGCTAATGCCTGTAATGCTAGAGCTTTGGGAGGCCAAGGCAGGAGGATTGCTTGAGGCCAGGAGTTTTCGACCAGCCAGAGCAACATGGTGAGACTCTCTCAAAAAATAAATAAATAAATTCTTGAATGTGTTAGGTAATGTAATTCTCAACTATTTTATCTTAGAATTTCTAATGCTTGGCAACTGATACCTATGGCATCTATGAAATGGACATTGCTACCACGATTTTACTTTATTTAGTAGTTACTCTAGAGTATGCAATGTCCATTTACAGCTAATCCAAATCCACTTTCAAATACATTTGAAAGTGAACTATACTGCTTCACAGGTAATACAAGTACCTTGTAACAATAATCGAGTATTTCTAATTCTTCCCTTCTGCCCTTTGTATTATGCCCTCCAGCGCCTTACTGTCATTCATTTCACTTCTACATAAGCTATAATCGATCATCAAATACATTATTTCTATTATTATTTTGAACAAACTGTTATCTGTGAGATCAATTAATAAGAAAAATTAAGATTTTTTTCTTTACCTTTACCTGTTCCTTTATTCCTTCTCTAATCTCTTTCCTTTCTTTATGTAAATTTGAGTTTTTGACCTATATTATTTTTCTTCTCTCTGAAGACATTCTTTCAATATTTGTTGCAAGGCAGGTCTACTGGCAACAAATTCCCTCAATTTTTGTTTGAGAAAGCCTCTTAAACTTTTGAAGGATTTCACAGGATCTGTTAGTAGTTTTATTTTCCCCTTCTACATACGTACTTTAAATATTTAACCCTCGTCTTTTCTTGCTTGCGTGGCTTCTGAGAAGTCAGATGTAATTCTTATTTTTGCTCCTGTGTAGGTAAAGTGTTTTTTCCCTCTGGCTTCTTTCTGTTTTTGTTTGTTTGTTTTTCAGTGTAAATTTAAATTTTTATTTTTAACCTTATTTTAAGTTCCAGGGCACATGTGTAGGATGTGCAGGTTTGTTACATAGGTAAATGTGTGCCATGGTGGTTTGCTGCACCTATCAATCCATCATCTAGGTATGAAGCCCAGCATGCATTAGCTATTTTTCCTGCTACTCTCCCTCCCCATGACAGGCCCCAGTATGTGTTGTTCCCCTCCCTGTGTCCATGTGTTCTCATTATTTAGCTCACACTTATAAGTGAGAACATGTGGTGTTTCATCTTCTCTTCCTGCATTAGTTTGCTGAGGATAATGGCTTCCAGCTCCATTCATGTCCCTGCGAAGGAAATGATCTCGTTTATTTTTATGGCTACATAGTATTCCATGGTGTATATGTGCCACATTTCCTTTATCCAGTTTATCATTGATGGGCATTTGGGTTGAATCCATGTCTTTGCTATTGTGAATAATGCTGCAATGAACATACGTGTGCATGTATCTTTGTAACTGAATGATTTATATTCCTTTGGGTATATACCCAGAAATCAGATTGCTGGGTCAAATGATATTTCTGGTTCTAGATCTTTCAGGAATCGCCACACTGTCTTCCACAATGTTTGAACTAATTTACATTCCCACCAACAGTGTAAAAGCATTCCTATTTCTCCACAGCCTTGCCAGCATGTGTTGTTTCTTGACTTTTTAATAGTAGCCATTCTGACTGGCATGAGATGGTATCTCATTGTGGTTTTGATTTGCATTTCTCTAATGATCAATGATGTTGAGCTCTTTTTTTATATATTTGTTGGTCGCATGAATGTATTCTTTTGAGAAGTGTCTGTTCATGTCCTTTGCCCACTTTTTGATAGGGTTTTTTTTTTTTTTCTTGTAAATTTGTTTCAGTCCCCTGTAGATTCTGGATAGACCTTTGAGAGATGGATAGATTGCAAAATATTTATCCCACTCTGTAGGTTGCCTGTTTGATCTGATGATAGTTTCTTTTGCTGTGCAGAAGCTCTTTAGTTTAATTAGAACCCATTTATCAACTTTTGCTTTTGTTACAATTGCTTTTGGTGATTTTGTTATGAAATCTTTGCCCTTGCTTATGTCCTGAATGACATTGCCTACATTTTCTTCTATGGTTTTTCTAGCTTTGGGTTTTACATTTAAGTCTTTAATCCATCTTGAGTTAATTTTTGTAAAATGTGTAAGGAAGGGGTCCAGTTTCAATTTTTTGAATATGTTTATCCAGTTCTGCCAGCACTATTTATTAAATCCCTCTGGCTTCTTTCAAAATTTTTCTTTATCTTTGATTTTCTGCCATTTGAATATGATTTTTGTAGTTTTGGGGCATTTATTCTGCCTGGTATTTTCTGAGCTTCCTGGATTTGTGGTTTGGTGTCTGACATTAATTTGGGGAAATCTTCAGGCATTATTGTTCCAGATATTCCTTCAGTTGCTTTCTCGCTTTCTTATTCTGGTATTTTCATTATGCATATATTACACCTTTTGTAGTTGTTGTGCAGTTCTTGGATGTTCTGTTTTTTGTTTTTTTTTTTCAGTCTTTTTTTTTTTATTTTCAGTTTCTATTGACATATCCTCAAACTCAGATTCTTTCCTCAAAAACATTCTTCGTTTCTAGTTCAGTGTTTTTGATCTCTAGCACTTTCTTTGGATTCTTCCTTATAATTTCCTTCCCTCTGCTTATATTACCCATCTGTTCTTGCATGTTGTCTACTTTTTCCGTTTGTGCCCTTAGCAAGTTAGTCATAGTTGTTTTAAATTCATGGTCTGGCAATTCTAACATTCATGCCATGAGTCTTGTTCTGATGCTTGTTCAGTCTCTTCCAACTGTGCTTTCTGCCTTTTAGTGTGCCTTGGACTGTTTGCTGAAAGGTGGACATGATGTACTGTGTAGCAGGAACTGCTAAAAATAAGCCTTTACCGATGTGGTGGTAAGATGCGTTTTGTGTGTGTGTGTGTGTTTGTGTGTGTGTTTGGTGGGAAAGGGCTCAATAGTCCTGTGATTAGGTCTCGTCTTTCAGCGAGGCTGTGCCCTTGGTCTGTGAACTTCACAAGTGCTTCTCGGTTCTCCTTGCACCCATCTTAGGTGGGACAGGATAGCTAGAGGGAGCTGGAGTTGGGTATTTTCTTTTCTCCACATGGAAAACTAGAGGGGACGGGAGTTGGATATTTTGGCTCCTGCAGGGTGGTTAGGCTCTGATAAAACTCTAGTAAGTTAGGGGCTGGTAAAATAGTTTCTCCTGAGGGCAGGCCTTGTTAAGTAGAGCAGAATGCTTTGGTGTATTTCAAAATGGTTACTTTCACCTCTCCCAGCTGGAAACACAAGGGAATTTTTTTTTTTTTCCATTTTCACTGTGTGAAGCTGATAGAGCTCCTGGAGGTAAAAATTGCAAAAGTTTGGGCATCCCCCCTAAGACTGAGTCTCCTTGGAGTTTTCAACACAAAAACTTATCTATTCAGAGCTGCCAGCAATTCCTCAATTCTAATTTAGGTTTTCCTGCTGGGGCACTGGTTCCCTCAGAGGTTTCTACTCAGGGAAGTTGTGGTTCTCAGTGTCCCTGTCTGTCTCTTCAGGGCAGTGCTTTGCTCTGTGACCTCCCTTCTCTGTTGGATCATAAAAGTGTTTGATGTTCAGCTTGTTTAGCTTTGCCTTGTTGTTAGAATGGTGTTTTTGACTTCTAAGCTCCTTACATGCTGGATGGAAAATGGAGTTCGGCTCAGTGGCATTATTTTTATTAAAATATTGAAAAATCTGAAACATCCCAAATATCATTTGGAGAATGAATAATCAAATTATGGTATATTCATATCATGGAATACGGTAACACAGGTAAATGAATGTACTGGATTTAAATAATTTAAGATTGTTCTATCACAGAAACAGAGTGGGAAAAAAGAGATACAGAATGATACACAACAATACTATATGTTGTTTATGGATACATATATGTGTAAGTACAAAAATCTAACAGAAAGGTACATACCATCTTAGGATAGTGATTTCGTCTTCTGTGGATGTAGGGAGGAATTAAATAAGTGAGGAATAAAACAGAGACACCCACTATGTGAGTAATATTTTATTTCTAAAAAGAAGCAAATATTTAAAGCAAATACAACAAAGTACTAATACCTGGTAAGTATGTGTGACCTTAGGAAAGCTAATTAACCTCCAAGTACTTATAGTTTTCTTTGCTTTCACATAGGGACAATAATATTTATCTCATAGTTGCCATTAGGATAAAATTAACTAATATATTTTTGAAAATTTTGTAATAAGAATGTAAATAAAATTAGTATGAAAAAAGATTGAAATATTGAAATAATTTGAAAGACTTTGAAAAATAACATTATATGGATTATTATTGTCACAAGTTCTACCCTATTCAACTCAAAGTAGACCACATAAATCTATTCGCATTCTTTACCTAGCTGTCATTTTATTTGAAAAATGCCATGAATACATCTGCTTTTGGTGATCAGATGATCAAGAGAAAATGGAAAAATGAAGCATTAGTTGTATGTGTTCTGGAGGAGTCAGAGGCTAATTTAGTTTCCATCAGGATTTCCCAGGGAATGTACGAATTTTTGCTAAGCCTTTTTGATCTTTGTCTACATACTTTAATAACTCACAAAAAGATACCCCCCAGCCCCTTTTGTGACCCTGGATTGAAATAAACATCTTTTCAAAATGCTAGTGGAATTTACTACTGTTTCTATTCATTAACAAAATACCAGGAAGCAGCAGGAGAGGCTTCCATGGGGACAATAGGGGGAGCCTGGATGCCCCTGGAGTAGACAGATGCTTGTCCATCAAGTTTCTCCTCTGTCCCTAGTGTGGGTGGGGTTTCTGCTCTGATTGACAGCCTAGTCCATGTTTTTTAAATCACTAGAGTCTTCATGGCATGTCAGGTTGCTGTGACCTTGCTTGAAATTGCTTTGAAAAGTACAGTGCTTTTGAATGACTTGGAAAATACCTTATGTTTAGGAAAATGCTTGTTTCTAGCTTTAAGCAAAAAGAATTCTACACAGTCATATGAACTATTTTAAAGCCATAGTTTGAAGCCTGAAATTTCTATTGTGAAATAGCATGTCCCTGGAACATGTGCTTTGTGGCTAAAAGGTTCATATGGTTTCTGTAACTACGCAATGCAAAAGTAGGTCTCTTTGAACCTAAACTGAGAGAAACTGTTGAAGCGTGAGTTACTCTGTGAACTCAATGCTTGCAGCAGAATACGAATAAGGATATTTTAGCAATTCTGGGGCAGGCTTTGGGATGAATCAGAACATTGCCCTCTAGGTAAAAAATTCTCTATGACTAAGTGAAAATGCCTAGCTACTCCCAGGTTTACTTTGTAGAAACAAGACAGTCACACACACATTATATACATGCAAACATGCACACGAAAATACATCCCATTTCCTATATCTGGCAATGCTGAGGCATGAGATTTTCTCTATACAAATGAAACCTAATCAATTAAATATAATAGTTTAATATTTTATATGAATCTGAAATCTTTAATCTACACCAAACACATTTTAAGTTTTTCTTGATGATTCATCCATCACTATTAATAATTAATTATGATGCTTTTATTTCTCTGTAATGCTTTGCTTGTATTCCTCCTCCTTCCCCATTATTAAAGCAATACTTGTTTCAGAAAATCAGAAAATACAGAGAGAAAAACATCAATTATTATATTTGTTACTCTGTGTAAATATTTCCGAACACCCACTCATATGCACACATATAGTTAAGGAGGAACATGTAATACCTTTTGTGGTCTGCCTTTTTCTCTTAATGATTTATCATGAATACTTTTTTAAATATCAGTGGACTCATACCAGAAACATCATTTTAAATGACATATGCCACTGTATGGACATATTCTATTATATTTTATTTCAATAATTTCATATTGGACAGTTACATTCCTTTTTTTTTTTTTGAGACAGGATCTCGCTCTGTCACCCAGGCTTGAGTGCAGTGGTGTGATCAGCTCACTACAGCCTCAACCTTCTGGGCTCAAACAATCTCCCACCTCAGCCTCCTAAGTAGCTGAGACTACAGGCATGTGCCACCATGCCTGGCTAATTTTTTTATTTTTTGTAGAGACAGGATCTCACTTGCCCAGGCTGATCTTGAACTCCTAGGTTCAAAAGATATTCCTGCCTCATCCTCCCAAAGTGCTGGGATTACAGGCATGAGGGCACCTGGCCATGTTCAGCATTCTTATATCACAAACAACACTGAATGTACTTGTGTGTGTTGGCATGTATATGTGTATAAATATATATAGCTCTATGTTCCTTAATTAGTTCCTTATAATACATTATTAAATATGGAATTTATAGTTCAAAGAACATGCCCATTTTTGAGAATTTTGATATGTTTTGTCAGCCAGGGCAAATATTCAGCTAGTATATTCTAGAGACACATATAGTCTATATCTTGTGTCTACTCTGGTTGTTTAGTGCCTGTGCTGTTTTGGTGATTAAATATCTTGAAATATTTATTTTTGCAAAACTATTTCAGAAGAAAAATTTGTATTCCCACTCAGCTTTACATTTTGAGGAGAGATGAGAGGATTTCCCTTAAATGTTTTTATATTTCTTCTCATATAAAAACAATCACCTAAAACTCATGAAATGTTTGAACAGAAATTTTGGGGCTAGAAGGCTGATTTTTTTTCTTGGATTAAAGTATATAATACTTAGTTATATTTGGACAGATACTTTACCAAAGAAGAAATGAGTTAGTACTAGACACCTATTGGATTGGCTAAAACAAAAAACAAGAAACAAACAAACCTGACTATACCAAGTAATAATAAGAATATGTAACAACTAGAACTCTCACACATTGCTGGTAGGAATAAAAAATACTACAGACACTTTCAAAAACCGTCTGACAGTTTCTTTAACATTAAACATACACTTACAATATAACCCAGCAATTCTACCTTTAGGTATTTACCCAAGAGAAAGGAAAACGTCTGTCTACATAAGAACATATATGCAAATATTTGTAGTGGCTTTTGCACAATTGCCCCAAATTGGAAACAACCCAAATGTTCTCATCTGATGAATGGATAAAAAAGTTGTGGTACATCCATAAAGTGGAAGGCTACTCAGCAATAAAAAGGAATGAACTTATTGATGCACTTAAGAATATGAATGAATATCTAATGCATTAATACTGAACAGGCTACATAATATATGATTTAATTTATATTTTAGAAAAGGGAAAATTATAGGAATAGAAAAGAGATTAATGTTTGCCAGAGGCTGGAGATGGGGTGAGAGGCTGACTTTAAAGGTGCACCATGAGGAAACTTTTAGGGTAAGAGAACTGATAAATATCTTAATTGTGGTTGCAGCTATATGACTATATGCATTTTTCAAAACTCATAGACCTGTACATCAAAAAGTGCTAATTTTACCATAGGTAAATTAAAAAGGCAAATAAAAATTTTTAAAAATGAAAATAAAAATAAAAATCTATTTTAACAGGAAAAAGAAAATATCATGCTGAAACCTCTTGGCCACCATAAGAATGCACATTGCAGACATCGAACCACAGTCAGCATGATTGACCAAAGGGCCCAGCTGCTGGCTTGAAATCCTTTGCTGCATTTGCTAGTGACTAGTTGGGATACTAAAGTAGGCCCATTCCTGGGAGTCACGGGGCTCCCCAGTGGCCTCACTGAAACTTCCTTAGACTACACCATAATGTGGTATTCTTCCACCCCTCCCTCCTTTCTTCCTTTGCTCGAGTCAGACTTGCATGGTAGTCTGATGGTTCCCTCAGTCTTACTGGCCCCCTCAATTTCTTTCACACAGGCATTTCCCAAAAAATCCTTGCATTTTTTTTTTTTTTTTTGAGATGGAGTTTTGCTCGTCACCCAGGCTGCAGTGCAAAGACGCGATCTCAGCTCACTGCAACCTCCACCTCCTGGGTTCAAGCAATTCTCCTGTCTCCACCTCCCGAGTAGCTGGGATCACAGGCGCCTGCCACCACACCCAGCTAATTTTTGTATTTTTAGTACAGACAAGTTTTCACCATGTTGGCCAGGCTGGTCTAGAACTCCTGACCTCAGATGATCCACCCCCCTCGGCCTCCCAAAGTGCTGGGATTACAGGCATGAGCCACTGTGCCCAGCCCTTGCATGTTAAATCATGTCTTGGCAGATGCTTCTTGCAAGACCTGAACTAACACAACCTCCAATTTTACACTTTATAATATGATCATCATAAAGATAAAATGCATGATCACATTTTTAATTACTTTTACCCAATGATCTCTTTTATAAGCATATTTATTTAAGTATAACATACAATAAAGAAAGACATACTAAATGTAAGCACATGGCTGTATAAATTTTCAGTAAGCGAAATTGCCACCCAGATCAAGAATTAGACTATTAGTAGTAATTCATAATCCCTCCTCCCCCATTTATGCCCTCTATCAGTGACTAATTCCCTCTTGAAGGTAACCAGTGCCCTGAATTCCTAGCATTATAGATCTGTTTTGCTTACTTCTGAACTTTATATAAGTGGCATCATTCAGCATATACTTTCATTTTTGTTTGACTTTTGATTAACATGTTTATGAGATTAAATCATGATAGTGTGTATAGCAGCAGTTTCTTCCTTTTTTATTGTTATAGAATATTCCACTGAGTGAGCACAGTACAGTTTATTTATGCATTTTACTTTTGAGGGGCAATTATGTCTTTTCCCCCAGTTTTGTGCTGTACAGATAATGCTGTTATGAGCATATTTGAACATGTCTTCTGGTACATGTATGTATTTATTCCTATTTGGTATATCACTAGGAGTAGAATTGTGAGATTATAGGTTATGCATATGATCAGCATAAAAAGATATGATAATAACTTTTCAAAGTGGTTATACTTTCAGCAGCTGTGTATAAGAATTCAATTTCCTCTGCAACCTCATCATTCATACTTGATATAAAATTGACAAAGACACAACAGTAAAGGAAAATTATAGGCTAATCTTTCTCATAGACATAAAATCTTAAGTTATTAGCAAATAGAATCTAGCAGCCTATAAAAGATAGTATATCATAACCCATGATGTGGGTTTCCTTGAACGCAAAGTGGGCTTGGCATTTGAAATATCAATTTATGTAATTCTGCACAAATAACAGAATACAAGAGAAAAATCATTTAGTTATCTAAATAGAAGAAAAAAAGCATTTGATAAACTATAATATCCCATCAAGATTTAAAAAACCACTCAGCAAACAGAAGAGAAGAGAGCTTCCTTAGTTTAATGAAGAATATCCATAAAACATCTGGGGCAAACATCATTTTTTTTTTTTTTTTTGAGACAGAGTCTCACTCTGTTGCCCAGGCTGGAGTGCAGTGGCGTGATCTCGGCTCACTGCAAGCTGCACCTCCCAGGTTCACGCCATTCTCCTGCCTCAGCCTCCCAAGTAGCTGGGACTACAGGTGCCTGCCACCACGCCTGGCTTATTTTTTTTGCATTTTTAGTAGAGATGTGGTTTCACCGTGTTAGCCAGGATGGTCTCGATCTCCTGACCTCGTGATCCGCCCACCTCGGCCTCCCAAAGTGCTGGGATTACAGGCGTGAGCCACCACGCCTGGCCAAACATCATTTTTAATGGTGAAATATTGAAAACTTTTTCTCTGATGTAAGCAAATACACAAGGAGCTGCCTTTTATCATCACTTCTATTTAATTTTTTTATGTGAGGTCCCTACCAGGGAAATAAGGCAAGAAAAATATGGTATAGGTATTGGGAAGGAAAATATAAAATAATCATTTTTCTATCTTCATATATCTTGATATATTAACTATACAACAGTCAATATTATATCTTTATATCACAAGTGACATGACTGGATACATATGAAATCCAAGAGCTCCCACAACTAAATTTTAGAATTAAGTACATTTAGCTAGGTTATTGGGTACAAAGTCAGTATATAAAACTAAATTTTATTTCTACACATCAGCAACAAAACTATTAGAATATGAAAATTTAAAAAACAATTAAAAAATACATCAAAAAAAGGCTACATTGGTGCCTATACTAAATGACCATCGATTGCCATGTGTTTGCTGTCTTGTCAAAGTTTTGATAATTTTCCTATCTCTTAACTCACTGGGTTGTTAGCTACAATTTCTTTTGCTATCATTATGCTTGCTTCTAACTGTAACTTATTTTAGTAATTTTCTGCCTCAAATGTGCTACGATTGGAAAATCAATAAAAACATAAAATGACTAAAAATGATTGTAATAAAACTAAAAGGATTTTAGTGCTCAGACTTTGTGAGTTTCATTTTGGCCACCCAGGAGTTACTCAGAGCCCTTTACACTTATATTCAGGGTCTAGTTTTGCTCAAAGTGACTGAGGTTGCCAGAAGTATAAACTCCAGGGAAGAGGGGTTATGAACTCTCCAAGTTCCCTGCTTGAATAGGACTTTCCTCAAAGTTTTCTCTGAAGTTATTTCATCTTGAAAGGTAAAGAAAAAAAGAAGTTGATTTCAGCTTCTGTATAGGAATTTTTAACAAAATATGATTACCTTTTTTTGGACAAATATTTGGTATAAATTAATCAGTAAGTTTGTGGTTAGATATTGACTTTGATATGATTTAATATACACAATGATTTTTAGACAAAGTTGCACTGGCTATTGTTAGTCCTGGAAGGTTTTGTTTCTAATATTAGCTGAATTTGGCTCAGCTCAATAAGTAAGATTACAGCCAAATAAATACTATTAACTAAGTAAGCCTATAATTATCAAAACTGCACTCCAGAAATTGGGTTTTAGAGGATTAATTCAGTGAGCATTGAGTCTATAGCTGACCTAACAGCCAGAGCAAAAGTGACTAATCAGAAGGTAGCCTTTGCTGGTTGACAGGAGCTAATGGGGCTGCATTATTAAATATTTGAGCTCTAGTCATGGCCTGTGGGTGCTCTGATGGCATCACATATTTTCTTTTCTTTTTTAAAAAAATTATTCTTTTTTATTAAGGTAAAATATACATATAAAATTTACCATCTTTGCCTTTTTTTTTGTGAGATGGCGTTTCACTCTTGTTGCCCAGGCTGGAGTGCAATGGTGTGATCTCGGCTCACTGCAACCTCTGCCTCCTGGGTTTAAGCAATTATACTGTCTCAGCCTCCTGAGTAGCTGGGATCACAGGCGCCTGCCACCATGCCCGGTAAATTTTTGTATTTTTAGTAGAGACTGGGTTTCATCATATTGGTCAGGCTGGTCTCGAACTCCTGACCTCAGGTAATCCGCCCGCCTCAGCCTCCCAAATTGCTGGGATTACAGGCATGAGCCACTGTGCCTGGCCTCATCTTTGCCATTTTTAAGTGGACAGTTCAGCAGTTATAACTACCTTTATATTCTTTTTTTTCCCTTTCATCCCCTGGCCCCTTCCTGGCCTCTGGTAAGCACCAATCTACTCTCTATCTTCATGAGATTCACTTTTTTAGATCCCGCATATGAATGTGATATTTGTCTTTCTGTGGTTGGCTTATTTCACTTAATGTAATGACCTCCAGTTTCGTCCATGTTGCTGCAAATGATCAGATATCATTCTTTTTTATGTCTGAGCAATATTCCATTGTGTATATAGATCATATTTTATTTATCCACTCATCCATTGACAGACACAGGTTGATCCCATGTTTGGTTATTGTGAATAGTGCTGCAATAATCATAGGAGTACAGATGTCTCTTCAATACACTGATTGCCTTTCTTTTGGCTACATACCCAGCAATGGGACCGCTGCATCATATGGTAGTTCTATTTTTTGTTTTTTGAGGAACCTTCCTACTGTCCTCCATAGTGGCTGTACTAATTTACATTCTCATCAACAGCGTATGAGGTTTCCCCTTTCTCCACATCCTTGCCAGCAACTGTTATTGCCTGTCCTTTTGATACAAGCCTTTTAACTGGTGTGAGATGACATTTCATTGTGGTTTTGATTTGTATTTCTTTGATGGTTACTTACGTTGAGCAGGTTTTTTATATACCTGTTGGCCATTTGTATACCTTCTTTTGAGAAATGTCTGTTCAGATCTTTGGCACATGTTTAAATTGGTTATTTGTTTTTATGCTACAGAGTTGTTTGAGTTCTGTACATATTCTTGTTATTAATCCCTTGTCAGATGGATAGTTTGCAAATGTTTTCTCCCATTCTGTGGGTTGTCTCTTCACTTGATTGTTTCCTTTGCTGTGCAGAAGCTTTTTAGCTTAATGTGATCCCATTTGTCCATTTTTACTTTGGTTGCTCATGCTTTCTAGGTCTTATACAAAAACTCTTTGCCCAGACCAATGGTGCATGATAGGGGGTCTAGTTTCATTTTTCTGCATATAGTTCTCTGGTTTTCCCAGTATCGTCTATTGAAAAGACTGTCCTTTCCCCACTGCATGTTCTTGGTACCTTTGTCACCATTTCTTTTCTGTTTAGATTCGTGGTGTTAAAGTTTATTGACTACAACTCAATGTCAAATATATATTTTACATCATGACTCTATATTCTGAGTCACATACATACACATCAACTTGCATATATATAGTGGAAATAAAGTTTCAATGGAAAAAACGCTTTTCTCCATGTGATACGTGTGGAGAGTTTCTATTCTATTGTAATTTGTTACATTTTGTTTAAGAAATGGGAGTGGTAGCTCCCTAAATTGATTTCATGGCTCATTAATGTGTCATGAGGTTCAGCTGAAAAACACTAATTTAGATGACTTGAAGGGTCAACCTTCCTCCTTCAATGCTCCCTTGAACTAGAGCCTTGGACTGGGCACAGCTCGGCCTAGTCGTGGTCCAGCAGTTTTTAAAGAAAGCCTAGGTTGGGTGCGATAGTTCATGCCTGTATTCCCAGCAGCTTGGGAAGCTGAGGTGGGAGGATCACTTGAGCCCAGGAGTTTGAGACCAGCCTGGGCAACATGGTGAGACTCCATCTCTATAAGACAAAAAAAAAAAAAAAAAAAAAAGAAGAAGGCCCAGACTGTGATAATATTTTGATCCTGGACCACAGATAGGAGGGAGGAAAAAAGTTAAGCAAGAATGTGATCTCAGTTGAAATCTAGTTTCAGGATAATTCCACAGGGAGTTCTAGAGTATTAATTGCACCAAAAAGTTGATCATGCCTTCAGGAAAGGAGACCAACCTTTTGTATTTTGGTATTAGCTGCAGGTTGGCTCCAGCTGGGGGTCCTGGAGGGCCTAAAACCTCAGAGTGGGGCCTGCAGCATGGGGGTTGGGGAGGCAGCTCCTGTTGTCCAAGGGCAATTACCAAAAGAAAGGGGGCAAATGTGGGCATCAATGGAGTAAAGGGATGTAGGTAGGGGGCATCAACAGTGCCTGATGCAGCTTGCTCCTTGCACTGCTGAAATCCACTTGCTTCTCATATTAACCTCACTCTGTACAAGTGTGGTTTCTCCAGAATTCTGGCTGGTTACAATTTCTGGAAAAATCTACAAGAGGAGGGTTAGTGGGACAAACTACAGCCCCTGTTGCTACAGTTGATCCTGAGACCATAATTAGTACTTATTATCTTCAGCTTTTACCCTTTGTTCTACTTCCTCCCTCCCACAGGTATGAGCTGGCTAGATGGCCTTTGGTTATGCAAATTAAGGATTATTCTTGTTGGCTGCCTATTTCTCTTTCCCAGAAGAACTTTATGCTTTGTTTGCCATCTCCATTGATCCCTGTGAGTCAAGCCATCTGCCCTTGTTGCCCATTATGGTAACTGTGCCTATCTTGCCACTGAGGATTGATTGCCACCACCTGGCTTTGTTGTTTTGGGCTCCTCTCATTCCCACTACAAGTAGTGAGTGAAGTTCTGTAACAAGTCCTATCATTGGATCCAGCCCTTAGGCCACTTCCTAATGAAGTTCCTGCATGGAAATCTCCATCTTAGAGTCTGTTTTCTGAAGACCCAATTTGTGAGAAACAAAAATGAAATCCTGGCTGGGCATGGTAGCTCATGCCTGTAATCCCAGGACTTCGGGAGGCCGAGGCAGGCAGATCACCTGAGGTCTGGTGTTTGAGACCAACATAGCCAACATGGTGAAACCCAGTCTCTACCAAAAATACAAAAATAAAATTAGCTGGGCGTCCTGGTGTGCACCTGTAGTCCCAGCTACTGGGAAGGCTGAGGCACCAGAGTCACTTGAACCCAGGAGATGGAGGTTGCAGTGAGTGGAGATTACACCACTGCACTCCAGCCTCAGTGACAGGGCAAGATTCCGTCTCCAAACAAAACAAAACAAAACAAACAAACAAGCAAAAAACAATTCTTATGCCCCCAACTGACTGAATGGGCCTCTTCTTGGCCCAGGGGACCCCAGAAAAACCTTGAAAACTGAGTTCCCAGTGAAAATGGGATGGGAGGTTGGACCCATCTCATTACACCCTCCTGGCTAGCTAACCACCATTAGGCTTTCTTCTCTAGGGGCTACACAGAAATCAGCCTTTTAAAAAGACTCTGCCATTGACATCAACCCACTGCCTGATGCTGCCTCTCCTTTTGGATTTCAACAAAACATCTGACCAGCATTCCTTCCTAATAAAAGACCGCTGTCCATGAAGTGGTTCTGGGCAGTGTAAGGAGGATACACAGAGAGAGTTTTCATGTCCTCTGCTTCACCTTTTGACATCATAGGGCTGAAAACTCCACCCTCAGATCATGCTAATATTGCCATTTTTTTAAACACGGGTCCCATGGAGAGGCATAAAGCTCAATGCGAATGCACATGTTTCTCTTTTCATAACACGACTCTTCCTATAGCTTAGTAAATATGTATATTTGGCTGTCCTGCTCAGCATAAATTCCTGTTTCCTTTACTCCTCCCTTGAAGTGCTTGTTTCTAGCTTCTGACCAAAGGCTACGCTGACCAGCCTGTCAGAATGGCCACTCTGCTGGCTGCAAACTTTAACAAGGAGTAAAGCTCCTCTTTCTAATTTAGTTGATACCTACAACACTGGGTTAAGCCAAATTAAATACTATTTCTATATTTAGGATTTTGTATGTATTTTATGGGAGAATACAATGTGAATTTCCATGAATATAATATAAAATATTTTGTAGAAATTCTGTTTTGTCAGATGACACTTGTCTAAACTGCCAAACTGGCATTCACTTGGACCCTCAATGTTGTCAATATTTTAAGTGAAAAATATCAGTCATTTTAATGTTTAATTCTCTTGTCATGAATATCTTTTCATGTTTATAACGTTTATATATCCTTTTTATTAAACTGTTTATTTGTTCCCATTTTAAAAATTGATTTGTTAGTCTTATTGATGTATAGAAGTTCTTTATATATTATTGGAATTAGCTCTTTGCCTGGTATGAGTGTAAAATATTTTTTCTTAATTGTCATTTGACTTGAAACTGTTAAAAGGTTATCTTCCTTTTCTTTTTTCTTTTCTTTCTCTTTTCTTCCTCCTTTCCTCTCTTCCTCTCTCTCTCCTTCTCTTTCTTGCTCCTTTCCTTCTTTTCTACCATCTTTTCTAGCCTAAGCCATTGCAATAGCCTTCTTATAATAATAGCCTGGCTTTTATTCCTGTTTCTATCAGTTTTTTCCCCATATAAACAGCCAGAATAATTTTTGAAAAGCATACGAATATTTCACACAACTGCCTCAAATATTTCAATGGTTTTTCCGTTGTTCTCAGGGTAAGGTCCTATATTGACTTACAAGACTTCTCTGATCTGGCCCCCCATCTACCTCTGTAGCCTCGTTTGCAGCCACTTCCTGTATCGTGACGTTTTTTCCCTTTTCCTCTAATGTGCCAGTCCCCTTTCCTCTCAGGGCCTTCACATGTACTGCCACATCTCTTCATTCACCTATAATTTTGACTGGACAATTTTTTGTTCTTTAGGTCTTAGCTTAAATGGCGCTTTTGTAGAGACAATTTTTGTACTCCTTAGATTATATGCCTTTCTTGCAATCCTGTAATAGCCTTCATAGCTCTTGACCCAACTCTATGGTATATAACTACTCATTTATTTAAATATCTGTATCTCCTGCCAATGTCTAAACTTTGCACTGTCAGGAATTCTCTCTCTCTCCTTTTGTATTTCTAGCACCTACCAAAGGGCCAAACACACAATGGATACTTGGTAAATAATTGTTTAAAATATATTGGTTGAAGGAAAGAAAAAGACTTGAGAGTTGGGCGGTAGACAAACACTTTAGTACCATGCCAATGAATTCATACTTTATGCTGTAGAAAATGAAAACCATTGATACATTTAATAACATGGACCAGTTTTATGTTTGTTTTATTCTTCCTTCTCTTCTTATAGAATGTTGGATTTTCAATCAATAATTATTCTTGAGTATTCTTTCATATGACCAGGAATCTACATGGGTACGTAGTAGGGCATCTTTAAATCCTTAATGAAAATGGAGTGCATTCTTTCATCATTGGTCATGGGACTTGATTTTAAAGGTATATCTATATACACCTGACTTTTAAACTTAAAGCAAATAATTCTTAAAAGAGACTTGCCATTTCTTATCGATACTCTCCCAACCAAAAATAACTTCAATGGTCTGAGCCATATCACAATATTTTATGAAATAAGTTAATATTACAGTATTAGAGAATCACAGATTTTAATGGTAATGGTATACTCAATGATATTTTTGTGAAGAAAGGAAAACACATATGTGAGTATCAGGTACTGAAAAAAAAAGTTATGTGTTTTACCTTTTTTTTTTTTTTTAAACAGAGACAGGATCTAGTTTTGTCACCCAGGCTGGATGGAGTGCAGTGGCATTATCATAGCTCATGGCAGCCAGAAACTCCTGTGCTTGAGTGATCCTCCTGCCTCAGCCTTCCCAATGGCTGGGACTACAGGTATGCACCACCATGCCTAGGTAATTTTTTTATTTTTTGTAGAGGTGGGGTTTCTTTATGTTGCTCAGGCTGGTTTTGAACTCCTGGCCTCAAGGAATCCTCCTACCTTGGCCTCCCAAATGTTGGGATTACAGGCATGAGCCATTGTGCCCTGCCTGTTTTATATTTTGTAATCTAAACAATTATTAGATAATGATCTAATAATATATATGATAATAACAGAATAATAAACAGAAAAGATATCTCTGTGCTTCTCTGCTCAGTAATGTCTTTTTTAATAATATTAGGACTTGCCTTCATTTATGTAATTTTTTCATGTTCAAATTGCTTAACCAAAATTAAGTAATTAATCCTTATATAAAATTCTGCAAGGCAGATAAGAATTATCTTCATTTTACAGATTAAGTCGAATGTACCATATTCCAAATGATTAAGGCTTCGAAATCTCCAATACCAAATGGTCTATGTTCCCCTGGAAGCATGTGGAAACCTAAATTTAAATTTACATAGTAATTATGTGTTCAATTGTGCTGAGGAAGCAAGCGGCAGGCCCAGATAATCTTCCAAAAAAGAAAGAAAGAAAGAAAAATATTGATAATATACCAAAAATGAGTAATGTGGTTTTTAAAATCCTTGTTCAATGACAATATTATTATTCACATATAGCGATTCTTCAGAAGTCCTCCTATGCTAAAAACAAAAACAGAAAAACCCCGCAAGAACCTTGGTAAATGCTAATGTTTTATGCAGAGAATAAATCCAATAGGATGATGAAATTTGCATCTTGAAAGATGAAAAAGGATCCTCAGTCTATTTGGAGATAATGATGATGTACAGCTATTTCCTTATCATTTAGTACATAAATTCAAGTATTGGGCTGTATTCTGCTTACTGTGAATATGCCTTGTGGGTGAGGAGAATTTGTGTTAAAAAAAGAAATTGCGAAATGTTAATAAGAATGTAATTCCTTAGCCTTACATTGTGGAAGGACTCTGATAAATATACCATTTCTATTTTTGAAAAAACATAGCACTTTTCTCAAGGCAGAGGGACAAGTCATAATTGTCAGTCAAAAAATGAGAAAAGTTGTCTATCTATCTGTCTATCTATCTATCTATCTATCTATCCATCTTAGTTTTCCCAAAACAGAAGATTCTAGTCAACCTGAGTCAGCATAACAGGAAAGTCCCCTCTGTTTTAACCCTATATAAAGAAAGTAACTTTGACGGCCAGGTATGATGGCTCATGCATGTAATCCCAGCAGTTTGGGAGGCCAAAGTGGGAGGATTGTTTGAGCACAGGGGTTCAAAACCAGTCTGGGCAACATGGTGAAACCTTGTCTCCACAAAAAATACAAAAACAAAAAATACAAAAATTAGCCAGGCATGGTGGCATGCATCTGTGGTCCCAGCTACTGGAGAGGCTTAGGTGGGAGGATCATTTTAGCCTGAGAGGTTGAGGCTGCTGTGAGCCGTTATTGTACCACTTTGCTGCTCCAGCCTGGGCGACAGAGCAAAAAGACCTTGTCTCAAAAAAAAAAAAAGTAACTTTGAAAACACCAATCTGCTTTTTGTTCTCCGCTTCTGCTTTCTTCAGCCCTTTTTCTGCCCATAAAGTCAACCTCATCTGCTGAGCTCAATGGAGCACTCATTCTACTTTACAGAATAAGGTGTTGCTGATACTAGAAGTCAAAATAAAAGCCAGCTAGATTTTTATTGTAATTTTGTCTTTTGACAGAGCTAAAAAAAAGATCCAGGTAAGTTAAAATACCAGAAAACAGTAGTTTTCAAGATGAGAAGGTGTGGCCCGAATTAAAGTATTTGAAGTCTTTATAATAATTGAGAGGAGGGAAAAATTATATCTTCTGATATTAAGATAGCTATACATTTTGTATTTTAGGTCACTCACTAAAGAACAGAAATAAAGTATAAAAATTTTAACATATTTGAAGAAGAGAGATGAAATGAGAGATTTGTTTATAGAAGTTAGTCCAACTCTTTTAACCTGTCAATATAAGTTAGAGAATGCTATGTAATCTGTCATGTCTTGAAATGAAACATTTTAATTCTCTTCCTCTTCCATCTTTTCCTTTTCTTTTTCCTTTCTGCTTTCCTTAAACATTCATTGGGCACCCGATATGGGATAGAACTTAGGTCCTATGGATTCAGAGATAAATGAGACAAAGAAGGAAGGAAGAATCTGATGAAGACAAGAAACGCATCCTTTTGATTGAGGGAGATATGAGTGGGGTTTCAATGGGGAAACTATGGTAGTCAGAGGAGAGTAGGAGGCCACTAGACTCGTCTTTGGTTAGCTACCAAAGGTGAACGTTGCATCGTTGAGAAAGTGACATAGATAATCTTCATTGACTTGGAAACCATATTTGATCAATTAATGCAGCTTTAATTTTTTTTTTTTTTTTTCTTGAGACAGAATCTCTTGCTCTGTCGCCCAGGCTGGAGTGCAGTGGCGCGGTCTCGGCTCACTGCAAGCTCTGCCTCCCGGGTTCACGCCATTCTCCTGCCTCAGCCTCCTGAGTAGCTGGAATTACAGGCACATGCCACCACACCCGGCTAATTTTTTTGTATTTTTAGTAGAGACGGGTTTCACCGCGTTAGCCAGGATGGTCTCGATCTCTTGACCTCGTGATCTGCCCGCCTCAGCCTCTCAAAGTGCTGGGATTACAGGCGTGAGTCACTGCGCCCGGCCATAGCTTTAATTTTTTTTTTCGAAAAAAGTGATAGAGTCGAAAAGATAAAAAATTAGGCACTGACTTTCTGCAGATGATTTTTCCTTCCCTAGCATTTATAGAATACTTTTTATGTGCTAAATACTTTACATTCATTAAACCACTTTATTCTTTCAAATGAAATATGAGGTAGGTACTAGTATTATTTCTATTTTAAAGATGGGCAAATTCAGGCTAAACTAGGTAAAATGATTGCACAAGAGCTATCCGATTCCAGGACGTAGGAACAGAAAGGGATCCATGCTCGAATAAGTTTGGGATATACAGGATTAAAGATATTTAGCATGCAACTTTCCTGATGTGTTTTTCAGGTACTTTATGAGTCCCCTAAAAGGGTGCTGCAGTATGTAACATTTTCCCAACTTGTGAAACTGGTGGGTTGAACCAACACAACTTTTAGGACGGAATCTAAATGCAAATTTATTTTGTCTCCCACCATTCCTCTAAAATTTTTTCAGAGGAGATGTTCTTCTCTAGCCCCTGGCTGAAAACTTGAAAAGGCCAGATTTTCTGATCACCCAGTAATAAAATGTTTCATTTACTTCAAGTCGAAAACAGCATCTTAGTTGGGAATTTGCATGTTAGGGTAAAGTTCACAATCTGCTTTCATTTTTATTCTGAAAAGGATTTAAGCATCCAATCCATAGTGGCAGACCAATTATCTTGAACATAAGCATCTTAAAGATTATAATAAAAATAACATTTAAAGAAAAGGAAAATTTTAGCGTTGTATTCAGTAAACATTACATTTGCATACTTCACAGTAATATAGCATACTGTAAAGTGAAATAATGTAAGCAAAATAAATATCCATAATTAATTTGTTTCTTCAGATGAAACAGCGAGAGGCCAAAATACTAAAAGGAAATGAATACAGAGACTTTTTGAAACAAACATTTGAATGAGAGAATCCTTAGCATAGCTTAGTGTAGACTGAATCACAGAAAAGGATCTTTTCTTTTTGAGACAGAGTCTCTCTCTGTCGCCCAGGCTGGAGTACAGTGGCTCAATCTCGGCTCACTGCGACCTCTGCCTCCCAGGTTTGAACGATTCTCCTGCCTCAGCCTCCTGAGTAGCTGGGATTACAGGCATGTGCCACCATGCCCAGCTAATTTTTGTATTTTTAGTAGAGACAGGGTCACCTTTTTGCCCAGGCTGCTCTCGAACTCCTGGCCTCATGTGATCTGCCTGCCTTGGCCTCCCAAAGTGTTGGGATTACAGGCGTGAATCACTGCGCCCGATCCTTAAATAAATTAAGGATCTTAATTTATTTGTGACATATATTTAAAATATAGCTCTCTGTGACATTTGTGACATTGCTGTGGAATAAACGAGTTCAAATGGAGAAGAGAATCCATAGGCTAAGCAAACTGCTTAAGTCATACAATTGGATGGTTTAAAGAAGGTCTTAGAAAAACTGAAATCTCCGAACAAACAAAACAAAACAGGTGTGTTTGTAGTAATCTAGTGAAAATATTAAAGCCTAAAGTTTTTTTTTTTAATACAGAAAAATAGAAAATTACCTGGAGTCATTTTATATAATATATACATGTCATATCTTTTATGTTTTCAAACTTTGTAAAATGGCTACACAAATACATGTAGCTTCTAGTAGAGATACATTTTATGATTAGAAATAATGTTGGTACTACTATTCTTTTTGCTTTAAGACTACCACTGTAATATATACTGTTAAACCAACAAGAACTGTTTTGTGAAATTAAACTCCGTTAGGAGAAAAACAGGTTTTGTCAGTCCTTATTCTTCCAATGCCTTCTCTGTTGTCAGTCCCTCCACATGTTGATTCTTTCTTTGCTTGACTTTCAAGACTCTAAAAGCCTTTCTGCCTCTGTCACTCCTCTATCTCCTTGCTGGTTATACTTCTTCCTCTTGACCCTGAACACGGAATTTGGTCCTTGACATTCTGCTGTTTCTTCACAATGGTCTTTCCTTAGGCAGTTCACTGAGATGCTCCTCAAATCCACTCTGGCCATGACATTTTCCTCTGAGATTTATTTCCCTATCTCTATCTGCCAGCTGGACATATTTCTTATGGTCAATTATGCTTGAATTACTGGAGTCAGCTTTAGCTTTTCTCTCTTCTTTGTCTTCATATCAAATTAGTCACAATTCTTTTCTGATTCATCTTTTCAGATTAGCAGGAGTCCAAAGCCCTGGACCTATGCTACCCTCATGATTTTCCTCATGATTATGCTACCCTCATGATCATGCTACCCCTCATGATTTCCTAGACATGAGGGGAGGGTGGGCTTGTGAAGGAGACCATGCGTGATTCAAGAGGGAGATTCCCAGGGTGAAGCCCAAATTGAGAGCAGGCAGCCAGCCTAACTATGACTCCTTCACAAACAGACTAGGCAGAGTGTGAGAACCTAAGTTGAGTCAAATCGGTGGAAACAGGGACATAAGACTTGAAGAAGTTGGCCAGGCACGGTGGCTTATGTCCGTAATCTCCCAACACTTTGGGAGGCGAGGGGAGCAGATCACTTGAGGTCAGGAGTTCAAGACCAGCCTGGCCAACGTGATGAAACCCTGTCTCTACTAAAAATACAAAAATTATCTGAGCGTGGTGGCGGGTGCCTGTAATCCCAGCTACTTGGGAAGCTGAGGCAGGAGAATCGCTTGAACCTGGGAGGTGGAGGTTGCGGTGTTCGAGATTGCGCCACTGGGCAACAGAGCGAGACTCTGTCTCAAAATAAATAAAAAAATAAAAATTAAAAAAAGATTTGAAAAAAAAAAAAGACTTGAAGAAGTCGGTCTGAAGTGGAGTGTGGGAAGCAAAGTTGGTGGAATTCCATGAGCTGTCAGAACATCACCATACATATTATTTAATAGCCCATGGACTAAAACACCTTAGATATTTTTATAATGCATCTTCAGCCTTATAAATGATCTCTTACAGGCACTTCTTCTACATATGAATATTATAATAATCTCCTAATTGGTTTTTGGATCTCAAATCTTTACCTTTACTCTATATCTTGTAGTAACTTTTAGGTTACTTTCCTTAAAACAATTTCTTTATCCATGCCTATTCCCTGTTCAAAATTACATCGACTGTCTTTTATCCATGAGATAAAAATCATTTGCCTGGCAATGGAAGCCTCCTAAACACACACACACACACACACATATATATATATATATATATATATAACCCACTAATTACTTATATGCAGCCCTCATTCCAGGGAAACCAGGCTACTTAGTACTCATAACACACAATAGGTGAAGTCTCACACCATTCTCATGCTATTCCTATATTAATGCCCCTTCACAAAAAATAACCCCCTCAGTTTTCTTTGCAAGTATAAGGCTTCCAGATTTCCTAGGCCACATTAAAACCTGTCTACACTTTCTTCTGTAACTTACCAGCTAACTGCCATAGCCATTAAGGACAACCACAGAATTTGTAACAGCCACTGCCACCATTTGTTTAGTTTTATTAAATGCTGAGTACTTTACATACATTAGCTGGTTTAATGTCTTATTTATTCCTTATTTGTTATTACTAAATTCTTTGTGTCCTCAGAGCCTAAACATGGTATTATGCATATAACAGACAGTCATAATTTACTGATGTTTGTATTGATGCTCCAGCATTTTAAGAATGGGAAGGCCATTGGAATTTGGCTATTTAAATTATTTTCTTCTACCTAGTTTCACCTGAATTTTTTTCATAGAAATGTTTATATGATAATAATGAGGAAAATTCTTAGAATGCTGCTATCTCAGAATGCCTTTTGTCTCCATAATTGCTTCTCCAGGTAATATATGTTGTACCCTAAGGTATTTTGACTGCATTGTGATGCTAATGTATATGTAAATATCATAAAGGGAATATAACTACCATGCTCATTTTAGTTGCATGAAGTGAGGGTTCAGGAAAGGAGAGAATTAATGTCTGCCAGTGGAAAATAATAAAGCTAATGAGAAAATAAACTTTACCTTTCAACCATCATAAAGTCCATTAGCAAATAACAACAAAGACGGGAGAAAGAATTAAAATTCATTAAAAAAAATCTTGTGCTCTCCTTAATGTGTTTTGCTTCCTAATATAATTCCTGTTTGCTACGATTTTCCACTTTTCGTTATCTTAACAGGCTGTTCTCATTTCGATAGCACTCCCAGTTGAGTTCCACATACCCTCCTGTGTGTCATATACCCTTAATACTTTTCACCTTTTTGTTTCTATGCCTGCCGGTCTGTTTTGAAACTTACTTTGGAGAGTGTGTTAAATATCCTACCTTCTAGTACACTAAAGATAATTATGTCCTTGTTGGCTTACCAGGCGTGCCAATGATGTTAATCTATGTAAGGATTAAAATTGTGGATTATTCACAAACAATAAAGAAGCCATTCTGATTTCCTATATTATTCTCATAGGCACAGCAGGAAGCGGATACAGTATGTTGTCATTTCTTCTTGTTTTGTTGGCATAATGGAATGAAGGTGCAAGAAAGGTACTGCCACCCCAAAGCACATCCCTCTTTGTCACCTGTGCCTGCTAATTTAACATTAATGAGTCATTCCCACATGTTAGGCATTGCCTTCTCTTTTTATCTTCCTTAAAAATGCAAGTACTCTTAAGGTATAATACATTAAGTATGGTCCCTAACACTTCATTCATTCATTCATTCATCCATTCAGTTAAAACGCCTGTATATTGTAGATTACTTGTCGATAGGGGCAACATAGCTGAAAACTTGACAGGTGAGGCCTTGCCCTTAAGTGATGACATTCTAATGTCAGAGACAGATGACAAATAAACGCTCAAATAATGTAAAAAAAATAGTTAACTGATGGGAGGAAGTTATGAGGGAAATAGACAGGTAATGCCATAGATAATACAGTGGGGCTAACTAGTGAGAAGGGCCACTTTAGGCAGAAATGTACCTCTCTGAGGAATTGGTATTTGGGAAATCATGTGAAAGGCCTTGAGACTGGCGGCAAAGGAGTGAGGCTGGAGTACAGTGAGCATGGGGTGGTGGTGGTGGTGACAGTGGTGGCACCTGATGGGAACAAAAACCAGATTTCTTAGGGCCTTGTAAATCATGGTAAGGAATTCAGGCTTTATTTTAAGAGCAATAGGAAGCCACCCATGGGATTTCATCAGAGGAGTGGCACGATCCTACTTATGCTTTTAAAAACTCACTCTGGCTGTGGTGTAGAACATATTTGCAGCTAGTTAGTGGTAGGCTGAGATCTGCCCACAGCCATTCTGCTCCAGCGCCCAGGTTCTTCCTTACTGCACCGCACTCTATTTCCTTGCCTTTGTGCTTTGTATTCCCTGTGCCTGGAGCAGCCTCCTGCTTCGCTGAGCCACCCATTCTCGAGCTGGCAAATTCCTACTTTCTTTTTTAGATACAAGCTCAGATGCAACCTCCTCTATGAAGAGGATGACTCTATAGTTTATCATCCTCACTAAGACACTTGTGAGTGTGCAAGGGGGCGCTGCTAAAAACTCTGCTAAATATGTGTAAAATCAACTGTCTCAACAAACAGGGATATATGGCTATCTTTGCTTCCAAGTGGCTTTTACTTATTTACTTATTTTTTAGAGAATTTATAATTTATTGTTATTAGGCATAAGAAATTAAATGTGAATAGCTGCACAGTGCCCACTAATCCAAAGCAATATAATCAAGTGGTAGGTATTGTTGTCAGTCAGTGTACCAAGAAACAAACAAACCAGCAAAAAGAACGATAGAACTTGGGGAAATGACCCACAAGATTGAGACTCCTATTGTTCATTTTAAGTAAACACATGCACACACACACGATTATTTCATCCAAAAGTAGACTTTGTATATGTAAATTTTTTTTTTTCTTTCTGAGGTGGAGTCTCACTATGTCACCCAGGCTGGAGTGCAGTGGCATGCTCTCGGCTCACTGCAACCTCTGCCTCCCGGGTTCAAGCGATTCTCCTGCCTCAGCCTCCCAAGCAGTTGGGATTATAGGTACCTGCCACCATGCCCAGCTAATTTTTGTATTTTTAGTAGAGATGGGGTTTCCCCTTGTTGGCCAGGCTGGTCTCATACTCCTGACCTCAAATGATCCACCCGCCTTGGCCTCCCAAAGTGCTGAGATTACAGGCGTGAGCCACTGTACCTAGCCCTTAACTTTTTTTGACAGGGTCTCACTTTGTCACCCAGACGGGAATGCAGTGGCATGATCTCGGCTCACTGCAGGCTTGACCTTCCAGGCTCAAGAGATCCTCCCACCTCAGCCCCCTGAGTAGCTGGGACTACAGATGTATGCTACCATGCCTGGGTAATATTTTGTATTTTTTGTAGAGTTGGTGTCTTGCCACACTGCACAGGCTTGTCTCAAACTCTTGAGCTCAAGTGATACACCCGCCTCAGCCTCCCAAAATGCTGGGATTACAGGTGTGAGCCTCCATGCCCAGCCAAAAATTGAGTTTTTAAAGGCAATTATCTGAATTTAGTTTTTCATTAGTCCATTGGGTTACCATTATTCCTTGGACTCGTGAGATACTGACAGGGCCCTCAATAGAAGTACCTATGGCTAATATAAAAGTTCTAACAACAGGAACTTGTTCGTCAATAATACAAAATAAATATTTAGATCTGCATTTGGTTCATTTCTGAGTAAGATATAATGTGGTAAGCATTGTATTCCAATACTTAGGAAAATAGACTAGGGTTTGAGAAGTGGGCTTACATGTGAGTAATGCAGGTGACCACAACAGTCAACTTGTTCCTCAAATCTACCTAACTTACTGCCTCTCAAGTGATATGCAGCTCCTTGACAAACATTTATCACATATTTATTAGAATTGCCTTTTACGACCTGTATCCTTTGGTAGCCTCTCAGGTCTTTAGGAGAAATAATGGTCTTATTTTTCATTTATCTCAGTGGTTGGTGTAGCACTTGGCACATATTCACTGACATTCAGGATTTTAGCGATTGAACAAATGAGTGAATGTATCTATTTTGAGAACAAAATGTTAGGAGATACAGGAGCTACAATGATGACTAAGATATAGTTGCAAGTTCTTCCTTGCGTTCTTACTTCTTTTATTTTCAATATTTTCTTCAAAAATTCAAATGCCACTTGGAGAATTATACTCTAATTTACTGTCATGGATATTAGCTGGTGCCACTGAATAAGAAAGATTCCTAGGAGGGAATATAAGAGAAAATAGACCAGAAAATGGCACACTGAGAGGTGATTTGAAACTTTATGGATTTTTCTCTAATGTCAGTGAACATTCTCTTATAAAACATTATTTCATTTTCATTAAAAAAATCATTCATCGATATTGGTGAATTTGAAATTCAAGTCAAGTACATACAAAAACTAAATACCAAGTGACGAAGCAACTTAATTTTACTACTTATGAGTACATTAAATTTTATTGAAATGAGCTGATTTAAAGTACAAGTCCCTCAGTATAGTCCATTTGATTTGAGTCCTACAGTGTAATTAGGTAAGATAATGCTGCATAAGTTGTTATGTATGTAATTTTTGTGTACATAAATGTATATACACATCATGCCATAGAGATAAATTGTTAGATATGTATGCAAGGTAATATTTTATATATGGCATTTAATTTACAAAATGAATGCTTTAATTATTTTACTACCCTCAAAAGAAGAAGGAAAGCAAAACCAATACAATTGATAAAAACACGTAGAGATATGATAAGGAAATATTTTTTCATTTAGAAAATGACACATTTTTATAGCCACAGCTGTTCTTTCAAGCCAGTAAAGAGAGTTTTTAAAAAACATTTATTTTATTTCAATAGTTTTTGGAGGACAGATGGTTTTTGGTTACATGAATAAGTTCTTTAGTGGTGATTTCTGAGATTTTGTTGCACCCGAGCAGTGTACACTGTAGCCAATGTGTAGTCTTTTATCCCTCATCCCTTCCCATCCTTCCCTTTTAAGTCCCCAAGGTTCATTATACCGTTCTTATCCCTTTGCATCCTCATAGCTTAGCTCCCATATGATATTTGGGGTTTCCATTCCTGAGTTACTTCACTTAGAATAGTGGTCTCCAACTCCATCCAGGTTGCTGCACATGCCATTATTTTATTCCTTTTTATGGCTGAGTAGTATTCCATGGTGAATGTATACTACATTTTCTTTATCCACTTGTTGGCTGATGGGCATTTAGGCTGGTTCCATATTTTTGCAATTGTGAACTGTGCTGCTATAAACATGCATGTGCAAGTGTCTTTTTCACGTAATGAAGGAGAGAGATTTTCATATTTGTGAAGACTTCTTGAATAGGTCTTGCAAATATTCTGTCGTTACAGTTTTGTGATTAAGTAAGCTAAATTGATCAAGCCTTTAGGGAAGACTGTTAAAAACAAAAGGAGGAGGAACATTTTATAGTAACATGGTTTGAGTAGTTTGCAGTTGCTAATTTTAGCTTATAATTTATTAGATCTTCTTGATGAATCTGAAGTTATTGCTTTGGTGCATTTCGTACAAATGATTTTGCCATAAATCTTTAATGAACTTTTAATTTTAATCTCTCTAGTTGATGCATAAAAATGGAACACTTCTGTGACACTGGAAAAAAAGTACACAAGTTTAGAAGACATGGGTTTAAAGAGGAAACAACATTTTTGATGGTGATTTAGAAATAGCAAACACACACATAGAGGAAATAACTCTCCAGGTTAAAAAAAACCTCATTTGTTTTTTCTTAGGTACATGCTCTCAATATGCTGTTAAATCAAGTTATTCAACAAGTGTTTATTGACTACTGTGTGCCTTTAATGTTCGTACTAGTAATCTCCAGTGACATTTACCGAGTGTGTGCTGGGTGTAGATTACTGTTCTAGAGGGAGTTAGTGGTTTATCTGTAGCAGACGCAGGTGCTGCTGTGTTTTTTGGGGCCTGATGGTTTACTTACATAGGCTGTAGTCTCTTCAGGGAAAAGGGTTAGTTCAGGTGCTAAGAAGGCCGTCTGAAACAAAGGGATAGCTTTGTAACAGAAAAATTTCTACATTTCAGGCCAAATTTTGGAAAAGCTATTTCATGTATTTTTTCTAAAATTCTCCTGTCTACTTTTTGAATAGCTACAATATAGCTATTAAAGGAGAGAGTCTTCAAAGGAGAGAAGAGGAATTTGGGAAAGGTCAGTAAGACCCTCTAGGTGGGGCAGCAGGAACTGCCTTGAGCATGCTAGAAATCCAGTGGGATCTTGTAAAATGTGAGTAGGTTCTCAGAGGATCTCTAGATTTGTTTAAATATGAGTAAGTTCTCAGAGGATCTCTAGATTTGTTTAAGTAATCTCAGAAATCATCTGTATGTGGATATTAAACATAACTCCTCAAACCAGTCTTGTTCAACTCCATTAGAACGCAGTTTCTGTGGTTAAATGAATTCTGCTGAATTAACTAGACCTTGGACTATAGCTTTTAACATGTTAAATAATTATTTTGAATTATAGGCAGGAAAATTAAGAAAGTAATACATTTGGAAAATGGTCTATATTTGTGGCAATGAAAAAATATAGGTTTTAAAAATTACATGCACACACACAAACTGCCAAGGAGAATCAAAGCAACTTAAAAAACAATTAAATGTAAATAAACAATATCAATAACAAAAACTGAGCCATACTTAGTTATTCAAATAATTGATATTGGGCTTTATTTTTAAGGGGAATATGAATTTTTAACAGAAATCTCTAGAATTTTTAAATTCCACTTTTAAAATAACTTAAAAAATTATGCAAATAGCACACTTTCATTGTACAAAATTAACAAATATAAATGTATAAAAGAGAAAGAAAATTGAAAAAATAAGCTTTACTAATTCTATGAGTACCAGGTAACCATTGTTTAAATTTTGATGTATTTATGTACTTATTTATATGTGTACATGTAAACAAAAGCAGATAATGCAGGTGTTCTCTTAGAGTATTGAAGAGGAGGGGAGTGGGTGGGCAGTGTAGGTAGCACAGTTCATCCCACATATAACCCACCTATGTGACAATTCCAGCAGCAGGTTCTTAAGAGAGAGGCTCTTGAGATGGTGGGGGGAAAGCAATGATTCCACACATGGTCCCAGTGTTCCATGTATCTTCCTTTTGGTTCCAGGGCTGGATATTTCTAGCAGTAGGGAATTTATTTCTTAAGAAGAATGTGTCTGGTGGTGAATTTATTTTGGAACTCCCTCTGGAGCAAGATTTTGCTGCTTCTGGGCTCTTACATCTGTGGCATATGTAGGAAAGCCAAGGATGCAATTCAAATGAGGAAGGTGCACACTGAGGTAGCTTCATGTACCAGGTCTTACTCCTCTTAAAATATGCCCCAACTCAGTCCTTGTCATCAGTAGCAGGAGATTAATCCTCCCTGGCTAATCCCCTAAAAGGAATTCTGGGACAGATGAGAGATATAGGAAGTATCCTTCCATCCTTTTCCACAAGATCTGTGTTTATGAACTAATAACAATAACAGGAACATAATCATTGAAGATTTACCTCATCCCAGGCCCTAGACTCATTAATGCATTCAGTTTTGACAACACCTCATGAGGGTTCTTGTGTCAGTCTGCTCAGGCTGCCATAGCAAAATACCAGAGTTGGGGAGCTTATACAACAGAAATGTATTTCTCACAGTTCTGGAGGCTGGAAATCCAAGGGTTGGTATCTGGTGAGTCGTCTCTCCTTGGCTTGCAGATGCCTGCCTTCTTGCTGTGTCCTCACATGGTGTTTTCCTTGTGCATGTGAATACTTGGTATCTCCTCTTATTATAAGGACATCAGTCCTATTAAATTAAGGTCCTGCCCTTATGACCTTATTTAACATTAATTACCTCCGTAGAGGCCCCATCTCCTAAAGCAGTCATACTGGGACTTTAGGGCTTCAACGTATGCATTTGGGGAAGACACAATTCAGTTTATAACAGTGGTACTCTTATTATTCACATTTTACAGAAGAGAAACAGATTTTATTTTACCAAGATCATCCAGCTAGATGATGATAAAACTTAAATCCAACTTTGTCTAATCTGGAAGGCATATTCTGGACCACCATACTATACTGCTATAAGATGCAATTTAGGTACATAGTTCGCTCTGGAGTTCCATTCTACTCTATAACTATTGTAAGTTCCTATAAGATTCTGACATTAGGTTATCCTCCAGTTTAGTTTTCAAGATTATTTTGAATTTTTAGCACTCTTCTTGGTCTCCTGAATGTTTTTGTGAGAATATGAGAGAAAATATATGGTCACCATTAAATGATTTTGAGCCATTTGGGCTAGCTAATTCCAGATATCAACTATATTTTGTAGGGGGAAAAAGAACTGACTCTGTAATGGTATCAAATCTGTAGCTTTTCTTACCAGATTATAGCAGGAGTACTTTAACCCAAGTAAAATGCCTGCTTGCTACCTATTTCCTATTGATTGTAGTAGTTCTTTATTGAAGAGAACAAAGCATCAGAGATTCACAATACCCGTTTTTCCTCAGTTATCAAAAGCTCTATTGTGTAATAATGCTGCCTTACAGTTTTTCATAGGAGAACTCTATTTGCCCTTAAAAGAATTATAATTCTGAAGTCACGAGGCAAAAAACATTGAAAGTTAAGCTGACGTTTCTATGCCTCTTTAGTTTTCTGGTATCACTGACAATATGGATCGGGAATGGGCTGTTGCTAGCAAAGTTTCTAGTCCTGAATTGGCATGATCACAGAGCACAGGATCTTTTCAAACACCACATGATGAGTATACAAGGCATTTGACAGATAAAATGCCATAATGGAATTTTTTTTTTTTTTTTTTGACAGAATCTTGGTCTGTTGCCTGGTCTGGAGTGCAGTGGTGCGATCATAGCTCACTGCAGCCTCGACCTCCAGGGTCAAGCAATCCTTTCACCTCGGTCTCCCCTGAGTAGCTGGGGGTACAGGAATATGCCACAACACCTGGCTAATTTTTTTATTTGTTGTAGAGACAGTGTATCCCTATGTTGTTATCACCAGCAAGCCCTTAATAGTGCTCAGAGGGTGGAATGCAATGACTGGCTTAGCCTAGTAAACAGCTGGTTTACCCCCAGCTGTTCTAGAACCACATGGATATTATATCATGGATGAAGGGTAGAATGGTTGTTAGGATGATTGCCAAAATACCCAATTGTATTCATAAATATCCTTTTTAGGGGACCTGAACCAAAACTTAAAAGCAAAAGGTATCTGGGGTCTATTTAAGTTCCACTAGATCAGTTAGGAAGTATTAGCTTGCATCACAGGAAGAAACTAGCACGGACTGGCCAAATAATAGGAACAGGAAATTTATTTACAAAACTGAGAAGTTCAGCAGCAATGTGGACTTCAGGCATAATTTGATCAATATATGAAGTCATCCTGCAATTATTTTGGCTGTACACTACTGTGTGTCTACTTCTTCTACTGCTGACTCTCTTTATGGTAATAAAGTGGTAACAATTCTAGCTATCACACACTTTTGAAAAGTAGAGATTGGTGTGCCAGGAATTTCTAGCGTAAGGCCTAAGATTTTCTGTTTGACTAGACTAGATCACACGTGCCCCAGTGAGCCATGAATAGTGCTCAAAGGGCGAAATGCAATGATTGGCTTAGCTGAGGTTATGTACTCCATTCCTGGAGCTGGGGGTAAAGCCAGCTGTTCTAGAACCACATGGATGTTATATCATGGATGAGGGGTAGAATGTTTATTAGGATATCATGGATGAGGGGTAGAATGGTTGTTAGGATGACTACCAAAATATTCAATTGTATTCATAAATACTGTTTTTAGGGGACCTGAACCAAAACAAAAGCAAAAGGGATTATTTGAAAATAAATTATGCGGGGTCGCTTATAAGGTGGCCGAATAGGAACAGCTCTGGTCTTCAGCTCCCAGTGAGATTGACACAGAAGATGAGTGATTTCTGCATTTCCAACTGGGGTACCTGGTTCATCTCACTGGGACTGGTTGGACAGTGGGTGCCACCCATGGAGGGCAAGCTGAAGCAGGGCAGGGCATTGCCTCACCTAGGAAGCACAAGGGGTTGGGGGATTTCCCTTTTCTAGCCAAGGGAAGCCATGACAGACTGTACCTGGAGAAATGGTACACTCCTGACCAAATACTGTGCTTTTCCCACAGTCTTAGTGACTGGCGGACCAGGAGATACAGTCCCATGCCTGGCTCGGCGGGTCCCATGCACATGGAGGCTTGCTCACTGCTAGCGCAGCAGTCTGAGGTCAACCTGCAATGCTGCAGCTTGACAGGGGGAGGGGTGTCTGCCATTGCTGAGGCTTGAATAGCTCACAGTGTAAACAAAGCAGCTGGGAAGCTTGAACTGGGCAGAGCCCACCACAGCTCAGCAAGGACTACTGTCTCTCTAGATTCCACCTCTGGGGGCAGGGCATAGCAGAACAAAAGGCAGCAGAAACTTCTGCAGACTTAAATGTCCCTGTCTGACAGCTCTGAAGAGAGCAATGTTTCTCCAAGCATGGCGTTCAAGCACCAAGATTGGACAGACTGCCTCCTCAAGCGGGTCCCTGGCCCCTGTGTAGCCTGACTAGGAGAAACCTCCCAGTAGGGGCCGACAGACACGTCATACAGGTGGGTGCCCCTCTGGGATGAAGATTCCAGAGGAAGGATCAGGCAGCAATATTTGCTGTTCTGCAGTCTCTGCTGGTGATACTCAGGCAAACAGGGTCTGGAGTGGACCTCCAGCAAACTCCAACAGACCTGCAGCTGAGGGGCCTGACTGTTAGAAGGAAAACTCACAAACAGAAAGGAATAGCATCAACATCAACAAAAAGGACATCTACACCAAAACCCCATCTGTAGGTCACCAACATCAAAGACCAAAAGTAGATAAAACCACAAACACGGGGAGAAACTAGAGCAGAAAAGCTGAAAATGCCAAAAACCGGAGCGCCTCTTCTCCTCCAAAGGATTGCAGCTCCTTGCCAGCAAGGGAACAAAACTTGACGGAGAATAACTTTGATGAGTTTACAGAAGTAGACTTCAGAAGGTCGGTAATAACAAACTTCTCCAAGCTAAAGGAGCATGTTCTAACCCATCGCAAGGAAGCTAAAAACCTTGAAGAAAGGTTAGATGAATGACTAACTAGAATAAACAGTGTAGAGAAGACCTTAAATGACCCGATGGAGTTGAAAACCACAGCACGAGAACTTTGTGACACATGCACAAGCTTCAATAGCCAATTTGATCAAGTGGAAGAAAGGATATCAGTGATTTAAGATCAAATAAATGAAATAAAGTGAGAAGACAAGATTAGAGAAAAAAGAATGAAAAGAAATGAAGAAAGCCTCCAAGAAATATGGGACTATGTGAAAAGACTAAATCTACATTTGATTGGTGTACCAGAAAGTGACAGGGAGAATGGAACCAAGTTAGAAAACACTCTTCAGGGTATTATCCAGGAGAACTTCACTAACCTAGCAAGGCAGCCCAACATTCAAATTCAGGAAATACGGAGAACACCACAAAGATATTCCTCGAGAAGAGCAACCCCAAGACACATAATCATCAGATTCACCAAGGTTGAAATGAAGGAAAAAATGTAAAGGGCAGCCAGAGAGAAAAGTCGGGTTACCCACAAAGGGAAGTCCATCAAACTAACAGCAGATCTCTCAGCAGAAACCCTACAAGCCAGAAGAGAGTGGGGGCCAATATTCAACATTCTTAAAGGAAAGAATTTTCAACCCAGAATCTCATATCCAGCCAAACTAAGCTTCATAAGTGAAGGAGAAATAAAATCCTTTACAGATAAGCAAATGCTGAGAGATTTTGTTACCACCAGGCCTGCCTTACAAGAACTCCTGAAGAAAGTACTAAACATGGAAAGGGACAACCGGTACTAGCCACTGCAAAAACATGCCAAATTGCAAAGACCATCAATGCTATGAAGAAACTGCATCAATTAACGGGCAAAATAACCAGCTAACATCATAATGACAGGATCAAATTCAAATATAACAATATTAACCTTAAATGTAAATGGGCTAAATACTCCAATTAAAAGACACAGACTGGCAAATTGGATAAAGAGTCAAGACCCATCAGTGTGCTGTGTTTAAGAGAGCCATCTCACAGGCGAAGACACACATAGGCTCCAAATAAAGGGATGGAGGAAAATCTACCAAGCAAATGGAAAGCAAATAAAAGTGGGGGTTGCAATCCTAGTCTCTGATAAAACAGACTTTAAACCAACAAAGATCAAAAGAGACAAAGAAGGCCATTACATAATGGTAAAGGAATAAATTCAACAAGAAGAGCTAACTATCCTAAATATATATGCACCAATACAGGAGCCCAGATTCATAAAGCAAGTCCTTAGAGACCTACAAAGAGACTTAGACTCCCACACAATAATAATGGGAGACTTTAACACTCCACTGTCAATATTAGACAGATCAATGAGACAGAATGTTAACAAGGCTATCCAGGACTTGAACTCAGCTCTGGACCAAGCTGACTTAATAGACATCTACACAACTCTCCACCCCAAATCAACAGAGTATACATTCTTCTCAGCACCACATTGCACTTATTCTGAAATTGACCACATAGTTGGAAGTAAAGCACTCCTCAGCAAATGCAAAAGAACAGAAATCACAACAAAGAAGTCTCTCACACCACAGTGCAATCAAATTAGAATTCGGGATTAAGAAACTCACTCAAAACCACACAACTACATGGAAACTGAACAACCTGCTCCTGATTCACTACTGGGTAAATAACAAAATTAAGGCAGAAATAAAGATGTTCTTTGAAACCAATAAGAACAAAGACTCAATGTACCAGAATCTCTGGGACACATTTAAAGCAGTGTGTAGAGAGAAATTTATAGCACTAAATGCCCACAAGAGAAAGCAGGAAAGATCTAAAATTGACACCCTAACATCACAATTAAAAGAACTAGAGAAGCAAGAGCAAACACATTGAAAAGCTAGCAGAAGGCAAGAAATAACTAAGATCAGAGCAGAGCTGAAGGATATGGAGACACAAAAAAACCCTTCCAAAAAATCAATGAATCCAGGAGCTGGATTTTGAAAAGATCTACAAAATAGACCACTAGCAAGACTAATAAAGAAGAAAAGAGATAAGAATCAAAATAGACACAATAAAAATGATAAAGGGGATATCACCACCGATCCCACAGAAATACAAACTACCATCACAGAATACTATAAACACCTCTACACAAATAAACTAGAAAATCTAGAAGAAATGGATAAATTCCTGGACACATACACACTCCCAAGACTAAACCAGGAAGAAGTTGAATCTCTGAATAGACTAATAACAGGTACTGAAACTGATGCAATAATTAATAGCCTACCAAACAAAAAGAGTCCAGGAGCAGATGGATTCACAGCCGAATTCTACCAGAGGTACAAAAAGGAGCTGGTACCATTCTTTCTGAAACTATTCCAATCAATAGAAAAAGAGGGAATCCTCCCTAATTCATTTTATGAGGTCAGCATCATCCTGATACAAAAGTCTGGCAGAGACACAACAAAAAAAAGAGAATTTTAGGCCAATATCCCTGATGAACATTGATGCAAAAATCCTCAATAAAATACTGGCAAACTGAATCCAGCAGCACATCAAAAAGCTTATCCACAATGATCAAGTCGGCTTCATCCCTGGGATGCAAGGCTGGTTCAACAAATGCAAATCACTAAACATAATCCATCACATAAACAGAACCAACGACAAAAACCACATGATTATCTCAATAGATGCAGAAAAGGCCTTTGAGAAAATTCAACAGCCTTTCATGCTAAAAACTCTCAATAAACTAGGTATTGATGAAATTATCTCAAAATAATAAGAGCTATTTATGACAAACCCACAGCCAATACCATACTGAATTGGCAAAAACTGGAAGTATTCCCTTTGAAAACTGGCACAAGACAAGGATGCCTTCCCTCACCACTGCTATTCAACATAGTGTTGGAAGTTCTGGCTAGGGCAATCAGGCAAGGGAAAGAAATTAAAGGTATTCAATTAGGAAAAGAGAAAGTCAAATTGTCTCTGTTTTCAGATGACATAATTGTATATTTAGAAAACCCCATTGTCTGAGCCCAAAATCTCCTTAAGCTGATAAGCAACTTCAGCAAAGTCTCAGCATACAAAATCAATGTGCAAAAATCACAAGCATTCCTATACACCAATAATAGGCAAACAGAGAGCCAAATCATGAGTGAACTCCCATTCACAATTACTACAAAGAGAATAAAATACCTAGGAATCCAAAATACAAGGGATGCGAAGGACCTCTTCAAGGAGAACTACAAACCATTGTTCAATGAAATAAAAGAGGACACAAACAAGTGGAAGAACATTCCATGCTCATGGATAGGAAGAATCAATATCATGAAAATGGCCATACTGCTCAAGGTAATTCATAGATTCAATGCTATCCCCATCAAGCTACCACTGACTTTCTTCACAGAATTAGAAAAAACTACTTTAAAGTTCATATGGAACCAAAAAAAGAGCCTGCATAGCCAAGACAATCCTAAGCAGAAAGAACAAAGCTGGAGGCATCATGCTACCTGACTTCAAACTACAATTCAAGGTTACAGTAACCAAAACAGCATGGTACTTGTACCAAAACAGATATATAGACTAATGGAACAGAACAGGTCTCAGAAATAACACCACACGTCTACAACCATCTGATCTTTGACAAATCTGACAAAAACAAGCCATGGGGAAAGGATTCCCTATTTAATAAATGGTGTTGAGAAAACTGGCTAGCCACATGTAGAAAGCTGAAACTGGATCCCTTCCTTACACCTTATACAAAAATTAACTCAAGATGGATTAAAGACTTAAATGTAAGACCTAAAACCATAAAAACCCTAGAAGAAAACCTAGGCAATACCACTCAGGACATAGGCATGGGCAAAGACTTCATGACTAGAACACCAAAAGCAGTGGAAACAAAAGCCAAAATTGACAAATGGGATCTAATTAAACTAAAGAGCTTCTGCACAGCAAAAGAAACTACCATCAGGGTGAACAGGCAACCTACAGAATGGGAGAAAATTTTTGCAATCTACCCATCTGACAAAGGACTAATATCCAGAATCTACAAAGAACTTAAACAAATTTACAAGAAAAAAACAAACAACCCCATCAAAAAGTGGGGAAATGATATGAGCAGACACTTCTCAAAAGAAGACATTTATGCAGCCAACAGACACATGAAAAAATGCTCATTATCACTGGTCATCAGAGAAATGCAAATCAAAACCACGATGAGATACCATATCATGCTAATTAGAATGGCAATCACTAAAAAGTCAAGAAACAACAGGTGCTGGAGAGGATGTGGAGAAATAAGAACACTTTTACACTATTGGTGGAAGTGTAAATTAGTTCAACCATTGTGGAAGATAGTGTGGCAATTCCTCAAGGATCTAGAACTAGAAATACCATTTGACCCGGTGATCTCATGACTGGGTATATACCCAAAGGATTTTTAATCATGCTACTATAAAGACATGTGCACATGTATGTTTATTGTGGCACTATTCACAATAGCAAAGACTTGGAACCAACCCAAATGTCCATCAGTGATAGACTGGATTAAGAAAATGTGGCACATATACCCCATGGAATACTATGCAGCCATAAAAAACGATGAGTTCATGTCCTTTGCAGGGACATGGATGAAGCTGGAAACCACCATTCTAAGCAAACTATCACAAGGACAGAAAAGCAAACACTGCATGTTCTCACTCATAGATGGGAGTTGAACAATGAGAACACATGGACACAGGGCGGGGAACATCACACGGGGGCTTGTCGGGGGGTGGGGGGCTGTGGGAGGGATAGCATTGGAGAAATACCTAATGTAAATGACGAGTTGATGGGTGCAGCAAACCAACATGGCACATATATACCTATGTAACAAACCTGAACATTGTGCACATGTACCCTAGAACTTAAAGTATAATAGTAATAAAAAAAGAAAATAAATTTTGCTCACCCGGCCTGAAATTATGGCCGGATTTTTAAAAAATTACAGTGAAACATATACAACTAATTGATATTTTTCACCACATTAAAAAAAGCCATACAAATGAGATTCCTGTCACCATTTATTCAAAAAACGTTCTTTCAATTATTTTATATTTTATTACATTTATACTTTAGTATCACTTTATTCTTTTTACAATTTATTTTTATCTTTTTACATTCACAAATTTTATAAACATTGAGTGCCTACTATGTGCTCAGACTGGGATCTAGAGATTAAGGAGCTCTAGCATTTAATAGGGAAGACAGACAGATGAACAGATATTTCAATATGCTAAGTGTAATTTGACAATACAGTGAAGTAGTTAACATCATAAACTCTCCTAACAGACCGACTGGATTCAAATTCTAGCCGTGCCTTTCATTCAGTGAATGACATTGGTAGACAAAATCTGTGAACCTCCCCACTCTGCACTCATCTTTTTTTCTCCTGTAAGTATGGAGAAATGCCTCTCTTTCCATTCGAGACTGAACCCTCCTCCATATGTTCTCTTGATTGTATTTCCTCTGCCCATCTTCTCAGGAACATTTACTTCCTGAACCTTAGCTTCTTTTCAACAAAGTTGAGAGAATAATAGTACTTTTTTAAAATAAGGATGTTCTAAATGTTAAACATAATAACACATGTCAAAGACTTAATACAAAGCCTGGCAAATAAGAAGTTCTAAAGAAATATTAGTATAGGGTAAATGCACCTTTTAGCAATAACTTAAGCTTACCTTAGAATGACCTTGTATGGCAGATGCACCTGAATGTGTGTTCTGAGCTAGAGAATCCAGGAGTGGCCATACCAGAGATTCATTCCTTGTCTATGAGGAACATGTGAGCCCCCATCCCATCCCGTGGAACATGGGTTGTGCAGGAGATTGAGGCCCTGAGTTCTGGAGTAAATGAAGATTGCCATGTGAAGGTCATTAAGGAGAGGTTGTTAAATGAAAATGTGTTGTTAACTACATGCTGTCATAAGTGGTTGCAGTTTTCCTGCCCAGCCTGCCACCACTGGGCTGTGCAGTTGTCTTTCCAGCCTGCTGCCACTGGACCATTTCTGTAATTAAGGCGGTTCTCCTGTCCAGCCTGTCACCACTGGACTCTTTCTGCTGTATGTAAGCCCCTAATTAAGCCCCATGTCTCTTTTGCTGGCCCTGGCTCTCTGGCCTCTAGAACCTGGTGCCTTTCCTATAGAGGTTAATAGGATTTCGGCATAATAGTTAGCTATAACTGTTTATGGCAGAGCTGTGTTCTGTGTTCAGTGCAGAGAACTGGAATTGAATTCAGTCCTTTTTTAATCTCCCATCTGACTGATTCCCACTAATACCTGGTGATTCATCTAACTCACCTCCTACACTGAGTTGGGTTAAAATGAGTCTCCACTATATTTGAGTAGCTTTGTGGGACTAGCCCTATTGTACAGAGTATTTAACATAAAGGGTTGTATCTTCTTGTTCATTTCCCTGTTTTTCTAACTATATCATAAGCTAGTGGTTCTTGGACTCTAGCTTGCAGCGGAATAACTGGTCTCAATTCCAGGGTTTCTAATTCAGTGAGTCTGCAATAGGACCTTGAGGATTTGCATTTCCTACAAGTCCCAGGTGAAGGTAGTCAAGGGGCCATATTTGATTAGCACTGCTGTAAGCTATTGGAAGGCTTATCCAACCAAACTTGCCATAGTGAAAGCCGAGGGACTCTGCTTTTTGTTGCCAGCAAAATTATTGTCCATATATAGGTCTCTCCTTTACCTGTATTCTTCTGAAAGGTCTAGCACTCATGGGTCCTCTCAGTCCTCTTACATGATAGTCTTATATTAATCATTTACACCTTTGTGTAATCATAGCAGACAGTGCTTAGGTGGTTGCAGGTTTCTTTCTTACCTATTTCTTCTATTTAGTCAGTTAAAAAGACGCCTGCAAATTGTAAAACACAACAAATATGTGAGTTACTGTAGTGTTTGGAAGAACAAGATGATGGATTCCAACACTTTCCTTCTAGACATTGAGCTAAAAGCATTAACTCACTCAATTCTCACAAGACAGCTATAAACAGAGATTCTACTCTTTGCTTATTACAGATGAGGAAATCTAGAAGTGATCATCTAGATCTTTGCCAACTAAGGACTGTGTTGCTAGGAGTAGGTAAAAAAAGAGTGATTGAGTCTGTGAAAAATACGATGCTCACATATTCTGTGGCTCTAAAAGTTGTATATATATGATATGTGTTAAAAATTACCTTTAATTGCCCAAATAGTTGTGTGTAGACTTTCTAGTATATTGAATATTTGAGAGCAATTTTATGTGTGTGTGTCAACACTGAAATTTGTATTTGGTTCCTTTAAGGTTGATAAGAATTCTGGGACTTTGAGTTTTCAAAATCAAATTATACTGATACCTCTTTGGACTAACGTCAAATACTTTAGAGAATATACTGGAGATATTAATGTTCAACAGAACACAGCAAACTTTGTCTTTAACTCTTATTTGAGGTGTATAGCCAATTGTTACACAGCACTCATTATTATAGCATATTATACAGTAAATTCCTTTAGTTTTAACAACACATTCTGTTGCTATATAAAATTATATAAAATATGAGAGATCATCTTACCTATCATGATTATTGAGCTCAAAATTGGTTATGTCAGACCCAGAAATCAAGAACACCAGCTACATTGATTCAAATAAGAAAGGCCTAGAGGAGACTAATCCAATCAGAGACATGGAACTCTGTGTTTGGAAACCATGATAGCAGATAGCAGACAGTAAGCAATTGAGTGTAGCTACTGCTACCTGCTAATACCTATAGAGTGCGCAGTATGTGTTGGGACTCATGCCAAACTCCTGGGATAATGGGATTTTCTCATTTAGTCTATGTAAATCATTCTGTGAAGTAGATAATATCACTATTTCATTTCCTTATTCAAGGTTATGAGTTAGCAATTATATAATTATTATATTATGTTATATGTATTATAGCATAGGGGTTTGAATCAGACTGCCTGTCTGCAAAGCAGGAGCCTCTAACTGCTATACAACTCTTACTGTCTACTAAGATAGAATTTGAAACCAAGACTCTCAACATCTGGGGCATATGGTTGCTGTACCCTCAGGAATTTCTTTTAATGCTGTGAGACAAGATTTCTATGGATTTGCCCCTCTCTGCTTACAGACAATCTTCCTCTGAAATATTTTTGCTTTTCTTATTTTCAAAAGAGTGCTTAAAATGGTAGGACTGAATTGCCAGAACTCAACTTTAAAATTGAATTTAAAGGGACCACAATAAGGGTTATAAACAGTGATAAACCTCCACAGTACATAAAAATAAGAAAGCATCACTCTTAATGGATGATCTAAAAGTGGCATGAAGCAGTAGGCATTGGTAAGTACATTAGCATAGAGAGAGTCAATGAATCATGAATGAAGAGTAATAGAAGTCTGTAGTTCAAGAAAACAGTCCTATAATCTGTGCATTAAGCCTTAGGGAGTAATTTTCACAGGAACGGTTAATTGTAAGAGGAGATTTGAGAGCATGCACTGATATCAATTCTCTTCCTTTCCTCTCTTAAGTGTTGTACCATTCTCTCCTATGTCATTCAGATGAATATAGTTATTATGCACCCACTGTGTGAAAAACATTTCACTAGAAAAAAAAAAAGAATATTGTTTAGGCTCTGAACTTTGAATCCTAAAACTTGACTAGGAATTCAAGAGAGACATAAAATAAATAGCTAATATAGGCTCTAATCTGGGGAGTTCACAATAGTCTGCAACTAAGAATTGCAAGTTTGGACCTGACATCATGACAATATGATTATTACTTTGGTTTTTGGTATTGAATATGTCATAATGGTAAGTTTAACCTTGGGAGGGTAAACAAACATAATCAAGGAGATCGCAAGGGGGAGAAAAAGTGATTACTCAGGCTTCATATTAAAAAGTTAGGCAAAGGCTCTGATATGGTTTAGATCTGTGTCCCTACCCAAATCTTATCTCCGGTTGTAATGCCCACGTGTCAAGGGAGGGACCTGTAATCCCCATGTGTCAAGGGAGGGAGGTAATTGGATCATGGGGGCAGTTTTCCCCATGCTGTTCTCATGATAGTGAGTGAGTATCACGAGATCTGATGGTTTTATTAGCATCTGGCATTTCCCCTGCTTGCACTTCTCTCTCCTGCCGCCTGTAAAGAAGATCCTTGCTCCCCCTTTGCCTTCTGTCATGATTGTAAGTTTCCTGAAGCTTCTTCAGCCATGTGGAACTGTGAGTCAATTAAGCCTCTTTCCTTTATAAATTACCCAGTCTCAGGTTTTGTTGTTGTTTTTTGTGTGTGTGTGTGACAGACTCTCTCTCTGTTGCCCAGGCTGGAGTGCAGTGGTAAGTTGTACAATCTTAACTCACTGCAACCTCTGTCTCCCGGGTTCAAGCAATTCTCATGCCTCAGCCTCCTGAGTAGCTGGAATTACAGGCAGGTGCCACCATGCCCAGCTAATTTTTTGTATTTTTAGTAGAGATGGGATTTCACCACGTTGGCTAGACTGATCTTGCACTCCTGACCTCAGGTGATCCTCCCACCTTGACTTCTCAAAGTGCTAGGATTAGACATGAGCCACCACACCTGGCCAGGTATTTCTTTATAGTGGTGTGAAAATGGACTAATACAGGCTCTAAGTCTTATAACCACTTTTCCCATATCATCCAGCACCAGGAACACATATGAAGCCATCACTGTCTCTTGTTTCTGAATTACCAGAAAACCAAAATTGATTTAGTTCCTTTCTTCTTCTGACTCAACATTAACCACTTGATATTATATTTAACTGCTTCCTTAGCCTTAATTGTATCTTGTGTGCCATAGGATCTCACTATAGGTGTCAGCCATGACAATGTGATTGCAAAATTTCCAACTATAGGGAGTGCAAATTACCAAGGGTCCCAGATGCTGCTCTCTGAAATCCAATGTTGCATTTGAGCCCAGGCCATGCTTTCCGTGGGCTGCTTACAGCCCAGGGCTGACTGACAGAGATGCTAAGGCTGGCCTGTTTCTGGGATATCTGGACCAACTTTAGACTTGAGGCCACTGAATGGCCTTTTGAGTCTTCCTTAGACTGCACAGCAGTCTAGGAAGTTTCCATCCAAACTTTCTTCCCTTTCTCTTTCGCTAAGGGTCAGGCTTATACCTCAATCAAATGGCTAGTCTTGCCTGGTTCCCTCCCTATTTTCTCTCACGTGGGTTTCTTTTAATGAAATCCTTAAATGTTTTATCCTGTCTTATCAACCTCTAAGAAAACCTGGAATAACATACTGCAATTATAAGGGATTGCCTCTTTAAAATCCCAAAGTTTCTGCTCACAGGTTTAGCAGCTGATTTTTAAAAATATCCTGGCCCATGAATTCTTTTATATTTTCTGCACTGATTGGACATATTTTAAAATAGCATTATAGGATAATCAAGTATGTTTCTGCTTCCATGTGAATTTGCCTATGTTAAAACTGAATTAGAGAGCCCGTGGTGATAAATGATATGATGCTGTATTTGGGGATTGCAGATGGCTTCAGACATGGTTGGGTCAAGACACTCAAACTCTTTTATCAGAATACCATCTCTGTCTTTCTCAATTCTGCTTTCCTTTGTGTTGGTTTGGTTTTATTCTAAAGCATATTTTCCCAGTGAAGTGAAAAAAAAAAAGTCCTCTTAGCAGCTCTAGACTTAGATTGTCTTACTGTGAACAATTTCCATAAAATGAGAGCACTAGTTTCCTTTTTGTTCCAGCAGTCTTAGGTATGACCTTCCTTGTTTCAGCACAGGTCATGTGCTCATATGGAAGTAATTACTATGGCTGGGGGCATAGGATGCTTTTTCAGTGAGGCTCTAGTCATGTGTCTACCCCTGGAGCTTTGACAGTAGAACATAGGGGAGGAGGAGGGATAGTTTCTCAAAGTTTCAAGATAATCCAAAATGGCAGCAGATATCCAATACTAGGGTTATGGACCTTCAGCACCACTGAAATACATATTTCAGTGGTTCTCTCTTTGGGAAGATAATAAGCCCTAATATTTGTAAACCAATTTGAAAACACCGTTACATAAATAATTTACTTTGAGTTTTACAACATCTTGTGAATATTTTATAAATGAGAAAATGGAAACTTTAAGAGATTTGTTTAGGGTCATATTAATTAAAACACATAAAATAGACATAGAGATTATAGAGTTGTCTGCAGTGAATTTGGGTCATACATTAAGCTTCCAGGTGGCCAAAGTAAAAAGAGAAACATGATTAGAAAGAATAAAACATATCAGCTCCTAATGGGAAGTAAAGCTTTTCTGACTTTAAGATATGTAAGAAATTTATCTTGTGGCAGTTTGTATACAGTGCTTTTAGTTATCTCAAGAACATCTTTCTACCAATTGTAATTTTTAACACAATTTCCTACATTGCTTTTCAATGGAAGTGAAGAATCTAAAGTGCAAATCAGCAAAAGCTAATCCTAGTAGAGGATAGAATAATGAGGTTCAAACCATTATTGCTGATGCCTACCTGTATACCACATCATTTGTATACATAAAGGAAATAGAAATATATCACATCTTGTGTTTCTGTTCTAACGTAGAACAGAATATATTCTATATATAGGAGACCAGTGATAAACTCCTTGGACACTTCAGCATTTTGTACCCATCAAATTGTGTTTTGACTCAAAATTTAGTTACTTTCCTGTAGTACATTGCTTTCAATATATTTTTAATCCTGTTAAAGGAACAGAGGCAAGTGGAAAATAAAAGTTCCACTTATAATGCATGTAGTTAGATATACTAAGACCATTAATTTGTAATTTTTTAAGTTACAATTTATTAACTGAGAAAATTGACCTCGTGACCCACATTTGATTTTGTCATTTATTTTTACTTTCCATGTTTATGTAAGCACACAATAAAAATCTTCTTGTATTTTTGGATTTAATAAAATTCTTTTAAAAATAAAGGAATAATGGCATACTTGTATTTCACTGAATAATTATATTTTATCAGTAGATCTCATAATTAAGCCTTTGAACTTTTGCCGTTAGGATGTCATTGAATTAGAAGTAATTGACTTCCAAAAAACTGCAAGGGAGTTAAACCAACATTGAACGCTTCTTTCAGAGGGCAGCGTCTGTTATATGTCAAGTAACATCTTATAGAATTATAAAGCTTGTTTTGATGTTTTATTTTTGTGAAAGATGTAAATTGATTCAAGTACATTTATTATAGAAAACAAGTTAGCTATCAACAATATCCTGGTTTGAGTGCACTAAACTGGGCTTTGGAACTAAAAGGCATTTTTTAATTCTTCTGTCATGTCTTTCTGGTAACTTACCATTCCAAATAAATTAAAACTCCCCATTACGTGGAGAGAGAGAGAGAAAGAGAGAGAGAGGGAGAGAGAGAAAGAGAGAGAGGAACCAGAAAAATCATTACGATCCCATGTACGTCACTATAGTAATGTTCTCAGGGTTTGAAAGATGTTGGCTTCCTTGTGATACGACACTTTATCTTGAGAAATATATAAACATGGGTGTGGGAAAGAAATGCATCAGTGGAAGAGCAATAACACTCAGTAATTAAGAGAAAAAATAATCAGCATGTAATGTCAGAGAAGAGGTGAGCTTTTGTCAGAAACTTGTCTAACCCTAAGGCATATCATTAAAAGTTCTAATGCAGTAGCAAAATAATGATAGTTTAGCAGGAATGATATGACCGTAAAATGTGAAAAATATATTTGTATATCTGCATGATAAATGTGTAATTTATATTTGTATGTATTAGCAACATATACCACAAAAGAAAGCTTCAGCCGCATCATGTTTTCAAGGTAATGGTTTCCCATACCAATTTATATCTCATGTAAGGGAATTTTTCTATAGGAAGTAGATAATTCTATGTGTATTATAGAAAACTTAAAATAAATGTATTTTTAGTCATTATCAAGTTTTCATTCTTTTCTAATATTGCTAAGCAGAATTACTAACTGTTTCCTCCTCTATGTTCTCCTTGCACTAGGTTCAAACCACTAGGACAGCATTTGCCACATTATTGTTCCACTAATGAACCACCTCAGTGGTAAGGATATTAATGTCAGAGGTTTTCTTGCTCATCTTGTATTCCCGGTGCCTATTAGAGTGCCAGATGCACATTAGGTGCTCAGTAGGGAGTTTGTTGCATGAACCAGTTGATAAAGTCACATTGGGTGTAGATTATAGCTGCAATTCTTGCCCTCAAAATGGTCATAATATAAAAGTAGACAGCTTCTGCACAGCAAAAGAAAGATCAACAGAATAAACAGACAACCTACAGAATGGGAGAAAATATTCTAATATCCAGAATCTATAAGAACTTGACAAACAAAAAACAAATAACCCTACTAAAAAGTGGGCAAAAGACATAAGCAGTTACTTTTCAAAAGAAGACATACAAGTGGCTGAGAAACATATGAAAATAAGCTCAACATCATTAGTCATCAGAGAAATGAAAATCAAAACCATAATGAAGTACCATCTCACACCAGTCAGAACAGCTTTTATTAAAGACTCAAAATCAACAGATGTTGGCGAGGCTGTGGAGGAAAGGGAATGCTTATACGCTGTAGGTGGGAATGTAAATTAGTTCAGCCACTGTGGAAAGTGGTTTAGAGATTTCTCAAAGAACTGAAAACAGAACTACTATTTGACCCAGCAATCCCATTACTGGATATGTATCCAAAAGAAAAGAAATTTTTCTACCAAAAAGACATACGCATGTGTGTGTTCGTTGCAGCAGTATCCACAATAGCAAAGACAGAATCAACCCAGGTGCCCAGCATCGGTGGACTGGATAATGAAAATGTGGTACCTATGCACCATGGAATACTACGTAACCATAGAAAAGAACAAAGTCATGTCCTTTGCAGCAAAATGGATGTACTGGAGGCCATTATCCTAAGTGAATTAATGTAGGAACAGAAAACCAAATGCTGCATATTCTCACTCATAAATGGGAGCTAAATATTGGGTACTTATAGACATAAAGATGGTAGCAATAGACACTGGGGACTACTGGCAGGGAGAAAGAGAGGGACGCAAGGGTTGTAAAACTAACTATTGGGTGCTGTGCTCACTACCTGGGTGACAGGATCAATTTTACCCTAAATTTCAGCATCACACAACATACCCGTGTAACAAAACTGCACATGTACCAACTGAATCTAAGATAAAAGTCTAAATTATTAAGAAAAATAACAAGGTACATTAATATTGTAAGAAAAATGTGCGGTAAGTAAGAATCTTTTGACTTGAATTCATCCTTAAGAGAGGCAGGGCAGTGCATGGACTCTGCAGACATAATATTTGGGTTTGGTCTCAGCTCTGTTATTTACTAGCAGCCTGACTGCAGAAAAGGAATTTTACTTTGTGGGTTTCAGTTTCAGTCATTTTAAAGAGGACTTTGATAATAATACTATCTAGCATAGAGTTGTTATGAATGCAAATGAGTTGGTTCCCTTAGAACCCTGAAAGTAGCATCTGACCTAAAATAAATACTTAGTCATAATTATCTACCAGATCCTTGGGCCTTTTTTCTTTTCTTTTCTTTTCTTTTTTTTTTGTTTGTTTGTTTTTGAGAATCTTTAGAAATACTAATTATGGGCATTTTTACCCAAAATTAAATTTTAGTGTTTCTTCATTACCTGAAGAACAAAGTTTTTGTTGTGTGGTCTGTCTGTCTGCCTGCCTGTGTGCCTGTCTCTTCTCACCCTCTATCTCCCCAGAACTGAGTTGAAGACTAGTGTTAGGAGTCGTGATAGTTGGGGATACAGATAGAGTGGAAAGTAGGTAGTTCAAAAGTTTCAGAGTATTGCATGTTACGAGTTCTCTGTACCCACTTCTTAAAAAAGAATCATATTTTCTACATGGCAATTGATTGGAACAGAGAAAAAGCCAGTTTTTTTTTGTTTGTTTGTTTGTTTTTGCCATAGCAGATTCAGAGCTTACATAATGATCTGGGAAATTCATTTGGAAAACTGAAATCACAAACTAGTTCCATCTTTCCTTATCATTGGATATCAGAATAAATTTGAATAGATTGAGTGCAAAGGCTAAGGGTCAAATAAATGATACCTATTAACATACAGAAAAAGGCAGAATGATAGGTGCAAGAACAAGGGTATTGCCCAGGGAGGAAATGGTAGGTGGAGTCAATCAGTGGGGAAAGAAGGGATCTCACACCCGGAAGCCCAGGGGGAAGTTAACAAGCACTCCTGGGAGTTCTCAATGCTTTGAGAAGGGCAAAGATGCCAACAACCATTTCTCTCTTGTTCAAAGATGTTTGGAAATCTTTAAAATGGGATATTTAACCATCTCTCTTAAAGTACTCTCTATCCCTTGGCAATACTACATGAAATATGTAGTTGTAATGTGGCCACATTTTCTTCACCAGAATCTTTTGCAATAGTCAGACTCCATGGAGTAGAGATATCCAGCTATCTGTAACACACTTGAAGGAGAAATTGATAAAGGTAACAATATAAAGGTTTCATTAAGAATGACTAAATTCACCTCATAGATTGAGAACCTGACGCAGGTTCTCAATAAGTTAGACCAACCACACAGGGTGCTTCTTAATTTATAATTTCTTCTCACTGAGGAATCAATAAATATTTTAGATGTGCTTAATAAAAATATTTCTTTCCTGATCTGTTTCCAGAGCATCTTCTCTTTCTATTGTGTGTTCATCTTTTTTTTTCTACCTCATTCTGTTCATGCTCTAGGCTGGTAGCACTGTCCCATAAAAATATAATGTGGGCCACAAGGTGAACCACATATGTAATTTTAATTTCTAGTAACCACATTAAAAAGTAAATAGGTGAAATTAATTCTAGTAGTGTGTACACTTAACTCAAACTGTAATAATTTTAATATGAAATCAATATAAAAATTACTAGTAAGTGTTATAGTTTGCTCACATCTCATGTTGAAATGTTATTCCCGTGTTGACGGTGGGCTTAGTAGGAGGTGTTTAGGTCATGAGAGTGGATCCCTCATGACTTGGTGCTGTTCTCACAATAGTGAGTTGTTTAAAATTATGTGGCACCCCCTACCCCTTGCTCCAGCATTTGCTATGTGACATACCTGTTCCCGTTTCGCCTTCTCTCATGAATAAAAGCTCCTTCCCAGAAGCGGAGCAGATGCTGGCGCCATGTTTCTGTACAGCCTGCAGAACTGTGAGTCAATTAAATCTCTTTTCTTTATAAATTACTCAGTCTCAAGTATTTCCTTATAGTAATGCAAGAATGGCCTAATATAATATGCTAGTTTACATTTTTTTGGTACTAAGTTCTGAAAATACAGAGTGTATTTTACACATAGTTTATCTCAATTTGGACTATCCCCATTTGAAGTGCTCAACAGCCACCTGTGGCTAGTGGCTATGGTATTGGGTGGAAGAGCTTTAGGTCTTCTCTGTTGGAAACGCTACTTTCTTTCTTTTTTTTGAGACAGAGTCTCGCACTCTTGCCCAGGCTGGAGCGCAGTGGCACGATCTCGGCTCACTGCAAGCTCCGCCTCCTGGGTTCGCGCCATTCTCCTGCCTCAGCCTCCCGAGTAGCTGAGACTACAGGCGCCCGCCACCAGGCCTGGCTAATTTTTTGTATTTTTAGTAGAGACGGGCTTTCACCATGTTAGCCAGGATGGTCTCGATCTCCTGGCCTCAGGTGATCCACCCGCCTCGGCCTCCCAAAGTGCTGGGATTACAGGCGTGAGCCACCGCGCCCGGCCGGAAACACTACTTTCTTAGGTTCACATAAAAAAGGCTCCTGCCTGCACAGATAGAATGGCGAGAACGGTGTGTTTTATGTGGTACAAACCGAATGCTTGTGTCTTCCTAAAATTCGTATGTTGAAACATTAATCCCCAAAGTGTGCCTTAGGAGGCAGGGCCCTTGGGAGATCATTAAGTTTAGATGAGGCCATAAGGGTGGAGCCCCCATGATGGGACTAGTGCTCATACAGGATGAGGAAGAGACACCAGGGCTTCCTTTCTCTGCCCTTTGAGAACACAGTGGGAAGCAGCCCTCTGCAAGCCAGGAAGAGAACCCTCACCAGTAATGAAATCTGCCAGCACCTTGATCTTGGGCTCTGCAGCTTCTAGAACTTTGAGAAATGAATATCTCTCCTTTAAGCCACCAGTCTATAATATTCTGTTATAGCAGCCTAGGCTGACCAAGACATTGTGTAGGATTATCTCCACTCCCCTGGCAACCTCTCCTCACTCCAGCCACAACTCCCTCCGCCCCAAAAACTATCAATACCTGGTGATTGATTGTTGAACCATTTTATTACAATGATTCAGTTACATCATGCATTCTTTTGCTCCTCTTGGTATTTTTGATATTAATATTTCTTAATTCTTAGATGCTACATGAAAGCATGATTTTAGAAAATGTTGACACGTTAGCTAACACATTAATCAAAATGACTAGCTAAAAAATAGGAATTATAAGGAGAAAATGTTTATTTTATAGCTAGAGATTAATTTTGGTTAGTTGTCCAAATATAAGACAGTTGAATTTTTATATACACTAAATAGTAACCAATAAATATGAATTTTGGCCTTAGCTATAATATTAATGATACCTTCCTTTTTGGTATGATTATAAAACAAAGGTAACATCCTTTGCTTTTGTATGCAAGTCTGAGCTTATAGTACCCTTTGGCCCCAAATAGCTTTATGGAATATTGAAGGCTGCAATGACATACTGGGTTTTTATTGACTCAATACTGTGAATGAGTGTACATGGAGCCGTTTCCCAGAAGTGGTGGAAGATTTACATGCCTTTTTATTTTGGAGAGCAACGTTTCCCCACAGATGATGAAAGAATGGGCACAGGTGCGTGAATATATTGATCCCCTCAGCCGCTAGAGCAGCTGAGTTTTGCCAGGGGGTGGCCCAGAACCTTTGGCTGTCACTTCAGCTAGGAGCAACCTCATCCATTATCCCCAAGCATAGTGCAAACATTGTTCCCTATATGAGCCAAGATTTGCTAACGTTTGGAAAACTCTGTCATTGTAGATCCAAATCTCACTTCACTTTTTAAAATAAATGAGATCCTACTCAAGATAGAAAGCATGCTAAAATGTCTGTCATTTATGGTATTTTCCCTGACATCCCTTTCCATGAGTCATTGTATCTTCCGAGTTTTCAGGTTTCCAAGTGAACTTTATCTTCTTCTCCTTAAACCTATTAAATAAATGTTTCTCAGCTGAAAAAAATCCCATACCACTGTTAATAATTAAAAATTATTCTAAATATTATTTGTAGCAAAAAACAATTTGGAGCTAACAAAAATTAATTTAAACAAAGGGTAAATAATTATTTTATTTTCAAGATATATATGTTTTCTCAGTTTTGATATGTAGTTTGGTGATATAGCCTCGCTAAAAAATCACTGACAATAGCTTTCATTCCAAAATATTGGTAAGCCAAGTATGACATATTTTTATTTGCTCAAGAGGAATAAGTTCGAGTATTATCAATTCTTTTTTCTTTCTTTTTTCTTTTGAAACGGAGTCTTGCTGTGTTGCCCAGGCTGGAGTGCAATGGCACGATCTGGGCTCACTGCAACCTCTGCCTCCTGGGTTCAAGCAATTCTCCTGCCTCAGCCTCCCAAGTAGCTGGGATTACAGGTGCACGCCACCAAGCCTGGCTAATTTGTGTTTTTAGTAAAGATGGGGTTTCACTATGTTGGCCAGGCTGGTCTTGAACTCCTGACCTCAGGTGATCCACCTACCTCGGCCTCCCAAAGTGCTGGGATTACAAGTTTGAGCCACCACGCCCAGCCCCTATTTCTTATTAGTCATCCGATGTTCTCTTTCTTCACCAATGTGTTTAAGTGTTATGCTCTTAATGTTGCAATAACAGAGTAGGTCTTTAATACTCTTAAAGAGGTACTTCACCTTATGTGATTTAGTGAGACATGCAGAAGGTGAAGAAGACACTCAAGGTCAGGGAGAGAGTTACTGTGGAACTTCAAGTCAGGTCTCTATTGTTGTCGCTGGTGTCATGGAGAGCCCTTCAAGCTTGCTTTCATTTTTTATTATTCTACTAAGTACCCTTTACCCACAGATATAGTGACAGTACCTCACCAGAATTTAAATAAAGGATGCTCTGGTTAGCATCACAACATAGAATTGTCTTTTTTAAAAAAGCTAAAAATATTTCTTGATTTCTTCAGGAAAAACATTGTAGTTTAGTGCCACAAAGCTGTAGTGGCAGTATGTAAAATATTCAGTTTGTCAATGCTTGCCTGGTAATGGTTCCATTAGAAACATTGCTTTATTTTTGATCACAAACATTGAGTTACAAGTAAGCATGAATATTTTTCTAGATTTATTAAAAAATGGAAGGACTGTCAATGTATAATCAAGTTTCTTGATTCTTTAATATACTTTTTTTTGTTTACAATAGTTAGTTTCCTTTAAAAAAAAAAGCTAGATCATTGATTTGATATAGAAGTGGAAATTGCAAGAAAAGAACTTAGATGGCCAAAAATTGGGTTGAATTTGTTGAAATAAATATCAACAGGCTATACTGGATATGCATCTTAACTTTCTAATTGAAGTTATGCTTGGGGGGAAAAACCGTTCCTTTTATTTTTTGTCTTGAGGACAAGTCAAGATATGCCTGTTTTTATCAACACATTTAAATTTGATCTCCACATTAAGCATTTAGATGCATTTGTATAATCCTCATTAAATCTGGCAAGTGTGCTCTGCCTCAAAGCCAGCCTCTGCAAGAAGTTACATTCAAGGACATAAGTCTGACTCCAGAAGCCTTGAAGAATAATATATAGAATTTTAGGTTATATTTCCTTCTGTAAGGAAAACTATATGCAGCTTATCATAGAGCAAACTTCCTAACAGTTCTCTTTATACCTCTCTCCATCTCCCCAAAGTCTTGCACTCATAACAGCTGCTAAAAATCTCTCCTGTACTCCTGCGCAGTCTCCTCACCAACACACAGTCACCAGCCACTTCCTCCTTATCCCTCTTCTTTTCCAAGCCATCTTGGCTCTTCCTGCTGCTTGCAGCATTTTTTTCAGTCATTCAGCAAGTATTTATTGAGTACCTTTTATGTATCTGACACTATCCTTAGTACTGAGGATAGAATGGAACACTATAATCTCCACTTGATCTGCTAGTCTGCTCCTTTTTTTTTTTCTTTTTTGTTTGCAGGAACAGGCAGGTTAGAAAAGATACAACTCAAAATAGCTTAGTAAAAAGGGAAAAAGTACTGTGATGGCTTATGTAACTGAACAGGTGTGTCTTGGTTCAGAACTCAGAGTCCGCTATTTTTCTACTCTGAATCCTCTTTTTTTTTTTTTTTTTTTTTTGAGACAGTTTCACTCTGTCGCCCAGGCTAGAGTGCAATGGTGTGATTTCGGCTCACTGCAACAACCTCCACCTCCTGGGCTCAAGCGATTCTCCTGCTTCAGCCTCCTGAATAGCTGGGACTACAGGTGTGCGCCAGCATGACCAGCTAATTTTTGTATTTTTAGTAGAGATGGGGTTTCACCACATTGGCCAGGCTGGTGTCGAACTCCTGACCTCAGGCGATCCGCCTGCCTTGGCCTCCCAAAGTGCTGGGATTACAGGTGTGAGCCACTGCACCTGGCCATACTCTGAATCCTCTTGATAGGCTTCATTTTCTGACTCTGCCAGCTGTCCTTGCAGAGTTCCAGGCTCACAGCATGATAACACCCGATCCAGTGTAAGAGATACTCCACTTCCAGCCTGCTGCAGAGGGAATTTTAGAATTGAGCTTATTGGTCCTGATTAGCCTGACTTATAGGTCTAATACTCAATCCTGAAATTGCCACTGTGGCCAGGGAAGGGAATGTACTGCTAAACCTGTGGTGGGCTTCAATCCTGGATCCCTAAGGTAGAGATAATTTTACTTGAAGCAATTGGCCTGAGAATGTGAAAGGGCTATTTGTCCTGGAAGGAAGTAAGTGTGAATGCATGCTGGGTAATCAAAAGACAATGGTTCACGTCACTTGTTTTAGTACTATTTCTCTGCAGGATCCAACCTCCCCTCCTCATGCTAACAAGTGATATCTATCTTGTTGCATATGAATTATTAGCTTTATCTGTGTAATCTCAGAGTCAATGCAGGAATTTCATGTCCTAGATGAAGGATTCTTGCCTTCACTTGAGTGTCCCCAGAGATAGAGAGCTCACTGCCTGGCGAGGTATGCTGCCCCTTGTTTCTATATGCCATAGAATCAGGTCTCTGATTCATTTTCCACTCCACACTTGGCTTGATATGGAGTGACAAAAAATTCGTGAATGCTTAGAATTGATGGTTCTATTATTCTTCAATCATGGTACAGTTAAAAACGTTGCATGTAGATACATGCATGATATGACAAGACTGAACTACTCTGACTTGTATGACCACAAGGTAAAAATCTAAAGTATTAATGGATTTTGTTTCCATTTGCTCTAATCTTAAAGAAAAAATTTTCAAGGAGAGCTTTTTACTCTGATTGGAGTGGTGATCTATGATAATACTTATAGAGGCTTGCATTCTGGTAACATGCAAATTTGAGAACTTCAAATATAATTTTATGTACTAAACCTGTGCTTACAGAAGAAGCTGTTAAATATACAACTAGGATTGAATGTAAATGATGCATCTTTAGTTTCATCTTCCTCAATTTCATAACTGATTTTTGTGTAGCTTTCATATCTGAAAATGAGTACAAATATGGAGAAAATAAAAGGATCTTTCCTAAACAATATTCTAACATTTTTAAAAAGGTTGCACTGGTAATGCAAACAGATAAAGTAATGAAACTTCTCAGATAGCAATTATGTGGCACAGGCTCTGAGAGCTAATCTCTCAAAGAGTCAAGCCTAGTAAGATACCAGAGATAATATCTACATGGACAGAAGATTGATAGCTTCTTTGACAGGAGCAAATGTATTGCTTTGGGCTTAAAGCTCAGCACCTTCCCACAAGCCCTTAGCATTCATGATCAACTCCACACAGACCTTCATGATTGGATGTGTACTGTCCTCCTAGGAAATCCTATAGGCTAAGTTGGACATAAAAGGGTGATGTGTGGGTTCCCTCTCTCTTGTACCCATATCTGGGCATGTATCTATTATCCTCAACAACTCTCAAAGTGCCAGTCAATCAAAACATAGGCACCTCTATCTTGCTGGCAGTCTCTTCTAGCTCCTTTAGCTTTCTCAGACTTGAGGAAGGCACACATGTCTCCAACTGCAGAAAACATATTTGAAGCTTTCTAAGTGCTCTCATGGAAGCCCCTACCCTAGCTCAAAGTAGAGGTAGCATCCTGCCCAAGTTGCTTGGGGGAAGAGGAGGGTATGGAACTATAGTTCTCATCAATTCTCTTCTTTCTCTACATTCTAAGGTGTCAAAAGTGTTGCAAAGCTGTTTTGAAAATTCTGCCTTTTATTTTGGCATCTCATAGGATCAAGTGCAGTAGTTTTCAATCCTATCCAACCCAATAGACTTTTTAAATAATATCTTTTTATCATCTTCCTTTTCTACCATTGAATGAAACTCATAGAAATACAATCTACCTGCATATATGACTTTAAAGAATCAATATAATACCTAAACTGTGAAATAAGAGAGAAATAAAATTTTATGTATGTAGTAAAATGATATGCATTTCAGTATTTAAATACTTAGCATGGCTCCACTGGAAAAGAAAAGGAAAGAGGCAGATGTTTGTCCTTACTTGGAATGAATAAATTTAGATTTAGGAAAAGGCAATATTTAGTTGATGGTCAATCCTTCTTCTCTATAATTATTATTTTAAAACAAGCGACAAATAAATGTATTTGTAGTTGGATAGATGGGGGCAGAGAGAGAGGGAGGTTCTTTCAACATGAATTCAACAGCTAGAAATGCAGACTCATCTGTTTGAAATATTAGCAATTCAAATCCCACAAGTGATACTGCTTTTAGTAACATACTCTGAACTTCTTACTAACTCCCAGTACCTCCACAAAGAAAATAAAGCATCATACAATATTTCCTCTACTATACAGTAGTCAGAATCCTAGAAAATTTGATATATATGAAAACTATGACAAAATGTGAAGATTTGTCATGTGTTGGATATTATAAAATTGCACAAAACACAGGACAATTCTTCATTCTGTGGGGCTGTACTACACAACACCCAGTCCCCTTGGTCCCAACTTATAGTTGGGACCCCAATCACAGTAACAGTCAGTAAAGGCAAAAAAACAGAAAATAAACAAGAAACTCTAAAAACTATCCCATAGGGGAGTGTGGCATGCTCCCTTTCATTGAGAATTACTAATTTATTGTCTCATGATGGCTAGGACAAAGTTAAATGTTATACAGTAGTATTATTAAGTTTATTACAAAGATCATATTGTATTAATCCATTTTTGCACTGCTATAAGGAAATACCTGAGACTGGGTAATTTATAATGAAAATAGGTTTAGTTGGCTCATGGTTCTGCAGGCTGTACAGGCAGCATGGCAGGATCTGCATCTGGGGAGGCCTTAGGAAACTCACAATCATGGTGGAAGGCAAAGGGGGAGTGAGCATATCTTACATGACCAGGGTAGGAGCAAGAGGGTGGGGGGAGCTGCTACACACTTTTAAACAACCAGATCTTGTGAGAACTCCAGCAGGAGAACAGCACCAAAGGGGGAGATCCAGCCCCATGATCCAATCACCTCCCACCAGGTCCCACCTCCAACACTGGGGATTACCATTCGACATGAGATTTGCGTGGGGACACAAATCTGAACCATATCACATATTGAATGCTATCTGCCAGTTTTTGCATTAAAAACATTACATATATTATTTTGTTTTATTCATTTATTAATTCATTTGCTTATTCACTTAACAAATATTTATTATGTGCCACTTTGTGGTAGGCAGTGTTCTTTGAGCTAGAAATAAGAGATGACCTATTGTGTTGAGTACATTTCATGCATCTGTGTTTCCTTTTGAAACAAATATCATGGATATAATTTCTATTATTTATTAATATTGATTTTTATATGTATGTTTATGCTATATATTAAGGTTACATAAAGTGATTTGGATATAGTCATTTTTACATGGATTCAATCACCATCCTTGAATTAACTTGTTATACAATAACAGTGAAGTACAAAAGTAAGTCAGCTAAGGTTTTGTGACATCAAGCCAGTGGTCAGGATTTCTAGAAGCAGCAAGCTACAGATACTTGTTTCTTGCCCTTTTAACTCAAGTTCCCATAAGGAGCAGTAAATAAAAGTCATCTTATGTATGATTAGGCATATTACTGAATTGACACTGAGGTATCTGCTGGGTTCTTCTTGTGTTTGCTTTTATATTTACTGTACTTGGTTATTAATATTTGTCAGTTATTAATTTTAGAGTTATATGAAATAAGTTACTACTCAAACATTTTTATATCCTTAGTCACAACTATAAAATATATGGATATTTACTGACAAATGATAAGTAATATATAATGCCATGTAATATCATGGAAAGTTTTATGTAAGCCACATGTATATTTTATATATATTCTCTCTCTCACACACACACACACACATACATGCACACACACACATTTTTTTTCCTAAACCTTTTGAAATAAATTACAACTTACATCACAGATTGTGGTTCTTTAAGTATTCAGTGTGGATTTTCTAACCCGATTACAGTACAGTTATCAACTTCTTAAATTTACATTGATAATCTCCCATTTGTTTAGTACTTTTATTGTTTTTTATATTTTTATTATATATTTGATAAATGTTTTTATAAATATTATATATTTATTATTTTTTCTGGATACTTTTGTATATATTTTTAAAATAGTTTTTAAAGAGACAACTTTCTAGCTACTCTAAGTAACTGTCTTAAAGCCATTAGTTATACTCAAGTAGTAATAGTATTTCATATAAATCAGCACCAGATAGATCCAGTTAAAACATAAACAACTGATAGGAGGAGGAGGGCTAAAAAACCTAGAAAAAAGACTCACTACTTGAAAAAAACGTCAGTTCAGTTTACTCTTTCCATATTGACAGGTCCTTCATTGCTGTCTTTTTCCTTCTGCCACACAAGGAGAATGAAAATAATAGCTTCCAAACAACCAGGGCAACCAGGGCTTTCCCTTCACTTCTTTTGAATAATGTACAGACATTGAATAGAGGTGCGGTGAGGCAGCGTCAGCTATTAAGAGTTAAGTGGTCAGGGACTTGCTCCAGTCCAAGCCTGGATGTTGAGGAAAAATAAACATCAGGAAATGTGTTTTATAATTCAAGATTCTGGGTGAATTGATAAATATTATGCCTTGCACAACCTAAATAGTTGTTTATTATAAAAGGAAGCTCTAATTTCCTGTTTAATGTAAAAACTTGATTGTTTTGAGTTTTATAGTTGGCTGTTTTTACTGAGTATATTTTAGTAATAGTGCAGAAAATCATTGGCAAAATTAAATCAGGCAATGATATTTCTTATTCAAGTAAAATGTGTTTCCGTTGTGCTCTTGGGCTTGAAGGACATCCTCCCTATCTGAGACAATTGTCATTGCCCACTTCCCCAAACAACCAGCCGTAACGTGACCAGCTCCCTGTGCCCCTCCAGCTCCTTCATTTCCAGCCATGAAGTGCGTAATAAAATATGCTACAGCCATTTTCAAGCCAGATTAGCGTTTTTCTCCAGAATTTGTCTTTTCCATAGACTTCTGTTCTAACTACTCATTTCCATCTCCTTGATTTTTATCCTGTTGGTGTCTTGCCCAGATTTTTTTCTTTCTGTACACTCTTTAAATTGAATAGTATTTTTAGACAGCCTACTCAGCCTCTCTACCACAGTCTTGAGGCATATGATGTTCCACATTCAACCCAGTTTCCAAAGATATCCTAGCCCAATCTTGATCTCAGAGCCCCAGATCATTCTGTTATTTTATCTGAAAAGTGGGCACTGGATGGCCAAGATGTAAGCCTCCAAGTTTCCGCCTGTAGTGTACTACGGCTTTTTGTGGGCAGAGAACTTAAATTTGTAGAATCAGCCTTTTGTGTTAATCCCTACAGTTGCTCAATAAATATTTGCTAAGCATTTACAGGGAATCAGATATTGTGTTATGTGTTAGAGTTTCAAGGGGGACAATAAATAGGACCTTTCCCCCTGCTGTGCTTGGAATCTCAATAATTTAAGAAAAAAAACTCTGAAAAGCAGATGAAAGCAAAATATCATCTCTGTCATTTATAGATCAAGATTAGAGTCATAGATTCATGAGAGACCCAAGTGAACCAATGAACCAACTCTCAGAATTAGGAAGACCTACCAATGTGGTCCCTGTAGTCCTGGACCAGGGCAGGCAGATCTTTTCTCCACAGGGATTTAGGCTCTCGAGGTGAAGGGAGATACTTCCTGCTGTGGACAGGCAGCTCCCAAGAGGGAGTATGGTACACCTGTGCATTCCTGCTTACTTTTCTCAAGCTTCCACTTCTCTTCCCCAGGGAAGAGTGAGTAAGTGGACAGAGAGATGCTAGAAGTATGCTTAGCGAATCGTATCTCCAATGTCAACCAGGAGCGGAGAATCGCAATTCTCTTCTAACAGAATGTACTAGAGATGTAGTGTTGTGTAGACATGATTCCCCCCCCATTTCCCTCCGAATGTTGTTCGTAATCAGGTGGGAGAAGGCACATTTTAAACACGTAATTAGAAATGATGAAGAAGGATGCAATTCTTTTGTACATTGTACTTTCAGGGGGCAGATCTTGGATGATAAATTGCATGTCTTTTAAATAATTTTTTTATGAGTCACAGAATTTTCTTTACCTGGCTAAGACTGGATAAATACTACAGTACTAGGGTTTTCTTTCTGTGTGTATGCATGTGTGCTATATAGTCTAACCACCTTCTTGCTGTTCATAGTCTTTGTTTACATTAGACACAATACAATTAATTGTTTCACTTCACTAAGTTATAGTCAATTTTCAGCCTGACATCATAGAGATTATACCCAGGTAATTTTAATGGAGTGTTGGGTGTTCCAAATTCTTTGGTTTTGCATCTACAGGGAATCTTTTGATTTACCCATCCAGGGAGCTAATCGTATTCATTCTGTGTGGATTTTTACAAGTTTAAACCTCAGATTTGTTTTCTTCATTTTAAAATTCTTGGGAAGTGATTTGTGGAATCCAAATAGATGTTCAGAAATAACCATTCTTTATCAGTTCATATTAAAGATATATGATTAATTTATAAAGGACCAATGATTACATAGTTTATATTTTAAAGAAAAAGAAATATGTATAAGAAATGTTAGCAAAGCAGTGAGATGAGAGAAAGAACACTGTTAAAGTCAACCACAGAGTGTTTTTGAAATTTCACTACATGTAAAGAATTCCTTTGGAAAGGTTATGCCATTTCTAATGCCAAGTTTTGCCTCATTAAACTTTTAAATGGTAAATTAACAATGATTGTTAAATTGCTAGCAATGGCAAAAATAACCAGCAATGGTTGGTAAACTAAAATAGTTGAATAACAAGTAGGAATTTGCCAATTCTTTCCCCAGTAGCTAGTCAATAAATTGGCAATATTATTATTTATTAATTATGTATTTATTTTATTTTCATTGAAATTTATTTTATTTTCTAAAACTGAGAAAGATATGTAGTAAAGGAATGGTAAATGAAGGGCAAAGTATGAAAAAAAGTGTTTTCTGTACTTTTAACATCCTCAATAAACCTACTATGCTAATGCTATGCCCAAGAGCATTATATATATAAGAAAACAATTTAGGTGTAATTAAATGTATCATATCTGTTTAGATATATCTAAATGCATCATATCTGTTTAGATATATTATATTTAAATGTATCATATCTGTTTAGATGTACTATATCTGTTTTTTCCTTTTTCTCTCTAGTTTAGGTGAAAGTTGTTAAAACTTTAGTTGTTTTCTTTCAATATAGCTGTGTACTAGTTAATTTCTTGCTCTACTAAAATGTTGCAAACAGAGTTGTCATAATTTCTGTGAAATATCATAAATAAAACACTTTTGTCAGCTTGTACATCTAATCCTACAGTTGGCAAATCTGTCATCTCCACATTGAAAGCATATTCTGAGTGCAGCCGCTTCTCTTTTTATCTGCCCCTGCTGTCCTCCTCCAATGTAATGATCATCTCTTGCCTCAGCCGATGTCCTAATTTGTGTCCTTGCCTCCACTGTTTCCACCTAGACTCTAGTCTGCACAGGCCTTCTGCTCCCAGAGTGGTCCTAGTATAAATCAGGCTCGCTTTCCGCACTTCATAGCTTCCCATTACATAGAATAAAGTTCGGGGGAGTCCTTACCAAGCCTTCTGGCTACCCTATGGGCCTCACTTCCTACCATTCTCCCATCCATCGCTGGCCTTCTTGCTGTTTGTTTGAGTACACTACACTCTGTCCCATCTCAGCGTTCTTGTACTTGCTATTATCTTTGCCCTGAATACACAAACTTTTCTGTTTAAATTTATTTAAATTTATTTTGTGCCTGAAAACTTATATAGCAGGGACTTGTTCTTGCAGTTTTTCCAGTTCCTGGTGTAGCACCTGGCACACAGATGGCACTCTAAAGTTTATAAATGAATAATATCTGATGAAAACATCAAAGCTGCTTTCTAGATTTGTGGAGATTGCCCAGATAAATGAAGTCACGGTAAAGGGTAAGGAGAGATTTTATGTTTCTCCAACACTTGTAATATTTAAATGTTCTGTAGAAACTATTGAGTACAAACTAGTCTATTAGGCTTCGAAATGTAGGATGAAAGAAATGATATGTCTTCTGAGAGATCGAAGAATGAGAGCAAAGAGATTTGAAGGATTAAAAATTAATCAAAGAAGATAAATCAGGCCATTAATTCTTCAGAATTAATATGCATGTTAGTCACACATTTTGCCCTTTTGCCTTTCAATTGTGTGTGAAGTAAATTGTTATCTCTACATATGATTACCTAAGTTTTCTTTTTGTAAATGGTATTTAATTCTTTTAGAAAGTAAACTTTCTACCTTTATCAAATGTAAGCTTAAAGGATAAAATAAAATTAAAGAGGAAAATATTATTTTATTCTCTATTAGAAAACAAGCCAAGTTTCTATGTTTTGAAGACATGTCTTGGTGTTTTAATTAGAATACCTTTGGTTAATATTTCAGCTTGAAGTGATATAAAAGTACAATAACTATTTCACTGGTTCATACTTAGGTCATATTCTACATAAAATTAATAACTGGTTTATTTTTGGCATTAATATACTCCATGGAAAAATATAAAAATAAAAACCAGGAAGGAAGTTTAGTTCATAAATTGTTTAGCTACCTGTTTATCGTATGCTAAATGGAAAAAGAAGAACTCAAAGGGTAAATGAGTAGAACAGGTTACATTCTACCCTTCACTGTGGAAAGCTCGCTTAACAGGCAGACAGATCCTGACATAAACTTGCCCCAGTCACACAGCCCAGAGGCACCATTGAAGGGCTAAAGGATTTGCTGCTTGTGGGCTGCATAGTCTAGACTAAATACTCAACACCTCTTTGGGAGAAGTTTACTGTAAAGAGCTTGGACTTTTCCAGTCTTGTAGCCACCAAAGGGAAGGGAAATAAAAGAACAAGACTTCATGGGAAGGAAGCCTAATGTTTGCCTGAGATTACATTTATTTTATTTAACATTTACTTATATAGTTCTTACACTATGCAGAATGAGGATCTTCTAAGTGCTTAAAAATTCTTAACTCAATTTACTATTTGTACTAATTTTATGAGATATGTAGTTTCATTATCCTTATTCTACTGATGAGGAAAGTAAAGAGAGGTTAGACCGCTCACTCAAGGTCACACAGCAAGTCAAGAGTAGAAGAAGCAGTGATGTGAACCCAAGGATTTGTCTCTGGATCCCTGCTCTTAATACTCCACTGCCTGTCATGTTGAACTAAAACAGTGGCTCCCTGACACTACTGAGAAACAGAAAAACAGAGGTTCTTTAATATTCATGAGCAGCAGAATCACCATGACAGGAATGTGAGGTGCAGGATGGGAATCAAAAAGATCATACTCTCAAAGAAATGTATGGCCATCTTTGGTTAGTAACCCAAAGACTATATACTGCCATAGTTGCTGCAAGTGAATACATTCATTCTTAATTTAGTTACACACCATGTGTTTATTGCACTCTGACTTTATGCCAGGCACCGGGCTAGCATCTAGGTGAACAAGCAGTCACAGCCCATATCCGCAAATGCTTTTCAGTCCACAGGTGAGAGAGCTATTAAACATAAACAGACACATAAAATAGATAATCACAAACTGTGATAAGGTCTGAGGGAAAGCAATAGGGTACAATTAGAATAATAAGTAAAAGCTTAATTTAACAAGTCATGTGGGGCTGGCCAGGCAAGGGTGCTCTGAGAAGGTTCCAGGTAATCCTGAGGTCTGAAGACTGAGTGGGGGGTCAGTGCCAGGTCAGTGTGGGTTAAGGAGTTGTGCCTCTCCAAATCCACTTTCCACCTCCCTCCATTCGTCTCTCTGCTCTAGGCTGATCTAAATGGACTACAGCAGGTGGTTGTATCTCAGTGGTCCTCACCTAGGGGTTATTTTGCACCCCAGGGACATTTGGCAGAGTCTGGAGACATTTTTCATTGTCATAACTGGGAGGCTTCTAGCTGGCAGAGGCCAGGATGCTTCTTGCTAAACATTCTACAGTGCTCAGGATAGCCCTGTCCCAATACAAGGAATTATTGGCCCCGAATGTCAATAGCGCCACTGTAGAGAAACCCTGAGGAGGGAGGAAAAACAATGTCAGGGGTTTTATTACCCCGTTCCTGCCCCATAGAGTTAGCCTCAGTTGACTGCATCTCTTGCCTGAACGTGCCCCCTCCTCACAAAACGGGTGACTCTTCTGGACTCACTCCTTGTTGGGTCTAGGAGTGTTAAGCACTATCCACTGTGATTCCTCTATACCCACATGTTTGTAAACCGTCCCTGTGTAAATAAATGCACCTCGAATTATCCTTTTAAACTATGCCATCTGTTTCTTGTTGGGACCCTGAGTGATGCAAGTGTGTTCTGGCAGAAGACAGCCTGTGTGGGGACTCCACAAGCAGAGCCAGGGGAGAGAGGCTGCTCCTGCCAGAGACACCACATAAGGCAGAGAGGCAGGGACACGAATACCTTGGCTTCTTCCTTTCTCCTGCCTTCCAGTATCCTGCAGTGCCTTCCATTGGCTGAAGCCAGTTGAGAGACAGCTAACATGAGTGTCTGAAAATGCAGGTCCCAGGAGTCAGTGAAGGGCAAGGATGAATCTGAGGGTAAATAGGCCCGGGACCTGCACAAGGAGAGCAGCCCTACAGTGTGAATGTTAGAAGGTTACTGCAGCAGTCTGTGGAGAGCCTGATGGTGGTTTGGATTAGGGTTGATGGAGCCAGAGAGAAGGCAAAAACGTGTCTCCCATTGCCTTTGGACTTGTAGTTTGGGAAACACAAACTTCCATGTTACAAGGCCAGGAGGGTAGTGAAGGGGAGGCATGCATGTGTAAGGCCATCTGGAAAGGGCAAACAGCTTCTTTCAGGCCTAAAGCCGTTACTAGGTTGGAATGTGGCCCCAGTACTGCCAGATCCTCAAAGATTCCAAGAGAAGACAAGTCTCCAGATTCTTAAATGAAAATTTTCAATTTTTAAACAGTGACACTAATGAAAACACATGCACTGTGAACTGAACTGGATTTGGCTCCTGACTCTAGAGTCTAGAACAATGAGTTTGCAACCTCAACCTACTGAGGGTTGTTACAAATGAGGCGTCTATTAGACAGTTCCCAGCTCTGCTTCGGTCTCTCAGTCTCTCTTTTTCTTTTTTAAATGCAGGATGTATGAACTAGATCCAGTGTTTTTTTTTTTTTTTTTTAATGCTTTCCAACAAAAAGTACAGAAACAAATTTTATTCTGGGAATGACAGAACCACAACTGTCACCCATAAGTCAGGATTGAAAATGTCTGGCTCATCCAAATAGCCACATTGTGTTCATTCTTCACTTTCGCTATAAAAGAATGGTACAAATTTAAACATGCATAACGTATTTATCATTAATAAAACATTGCTTTACAGATTTTATACACTGGACTCTGTGAGATTGTTTTGAGGAAAAGAAAAAAGGTTTTTATTTAAAAACATTGAAAACAAGTAGGCTAGATGAATGCCCTAAAGGTTGGTGATTGGAAAACTGATAACCAGAAGGCCTGAAGCTCAGGGCTAAAATGGTCAGAAAAGCTTGTTTGTCAGTGGCAGTCCTTATCTATAACTGACCTATTCACTGTGTTAAGACTTGTGCAAAGGCAGAATTTAGGGCTTAATTACTCCAAGCAAAGTCAACAAGTAATTGTGAAACTGTATCTCCAGAGGAGTGCTGATGTCAGGGGAATCAGACCTGCAAAGAGGGTGGCAACTGTAAACCTGGAGACCATAGTCCAACATATGACAGAGGCTGAGACAAACAGGTTTTTTTGTGGGGGGGGGGTTTGTTTGTTTGTTTGTTTTTGTTTTTTTTTTTTAGACAGAGTTTCACTCTTGTCACCTAGGCTGGAATGCAATGGTGCAATCTTGGCCCACCACAACCTCTGCCTCCCGGATTCAAGTGATTCTCCTGCCTCAGCCTCCTGAGTAGCTGGGATTATAGGCACCACCATGCCTGGCTAATTTTTTTAGAGGGGGTTTCACCATGTTTGGCCAGGCTGGTCTCAAACTCCTGACCTCAGGTGATCCACCCTTCTCAGACTCCCAAAGTGCTGGGATTACAGGCATGAGCCACTGCGCCCTGCCGAAAACCAGGTTTTAATAGGAAATGAAAAGTGCAAGACCAGCTCGGTCAGGGATACCCTAACCCAGCGGTGCTAGAGGAATTAAAGACACACACACAAAAATATAGAGGTGTGGAGTGGGAAATCAGGGGTCTCACAGCCTTCAGAGCTGAGAGCCTCGAACAGAGATTTACCCATGTATTTATTGACAGCAAGCCAGTGATAAGCATTGTTTCTATAGATTATAGATTAACTAAAAGTATTCCTTACAGGAAACAAAGGAATGGGCTGAAATAAAGGGATGGGCTCTGGCTAGTTATCTGCAGCAGGAGCATGTCCTTAAGGCACAGATGGCTCATGCTATTGTTTGTGGTTTAAGAATGCCTTTAAGCGGTTTTCCTCCCTGGGTGGGCCAGGTGTTCCTTGCCCTCATTCCGGTAAACCCACAACCTTCCAGCGTGGGCGTCATGGCCATCACAAACATGTCACAGTGCTGCAGAGATTTTGTTTATGGCTAGTTTTGGGGCCAGTTTATGGCCAGATTTTGGGGTCCTATTCCCAACAGAAAAGAAGTTCAGTAACAAAAAGGAAACCCCCAAAGCTCCAATTCCCAGTGAATCAAATTGTTTTCCTGTTTTTGTGTTCCCTTTTAGGCATTATTCACATGCAAAATGATTTCTACAATATAGAAATGCTGGTAGTAAAGTTGTGATGCACGCAGATGGAGATGGACGTTTCGTCCCTTTCAGACCTTAAAGTAGTAATGATCCTGCTAGGCCGGGACTTAAGGAGGTTTCGTTGGGCTGCAGAATAAAGTTCCAGATCCTTAACATGGGAAATAAACAATAATCAGTTTCTCACTTTCCCATGAAGCCTCAGCTCTCACCACACATGCACTGCTGCTCTTGGAGCCCTGTGCTTTTTGTGCTGTGACCATACTTACCTACATTTCCTTACCTCATCCCACCAGACTGTTCCATGCTCCCTTGAGCATATGCTGCCACTTCCTTATGGAAAGTTATTTCAGGCCTACATTTCAATTCTTCCATGAAGCCTTTCTCACCCTCAGGTAGAACTGTTTCCTCCTTATTTCTCTTTACAGTTTGTATATTGCCTGTAGCAATTCATGGAACATGTTTAAAGCCTGCCCTAGTCTTCTTAAGGGCTGGGTCCATGAGGGATTTATTTGACTCTCTCCTGTGCCTATCCCAAGGCCTATCCAGTGCCAGGTACAAAAGCAGTACCAGATAACTGTTCAGTGACTGAATGATATCTTCGCTTTGTGGAATTTTCAAGGATGTCAGAGCAAATTTGTAAGATTGTTGCATTCAATCATTCACCAAATTTTTACGTAATGTACTCCTAGTAAATTTTGGGCATTTGCCCAGGTGCTGAGGATCCACTGATAAACAAAATATCATCCTCATCCTCACACATTTTAGAGGGGGAGACAGAAAATGAACATATCAACATTTAATATGTCAGAAAACAGTAACTGCTGTAAAGAAAAACAGCCAGTGAGTAAGGGATAGAGGTGATGTGGGGTACTATTTTAGACAGGCTTGTCAAAAAGTCCTCTCCAGAGTTCAGTGAGTTCCGAATGAACTGAAGTGTGAATAATGCACACGTTAAGGAAGAGAGTTGCAGACAGGAGGATCAGCAAGTGCAAAAGCCATGAGGTGGAAGCATTCTTGACTTGTCTGAGAAACTACAAAGAGGCCAGTGAGGGAGAGAAGGAGCTAGGAGTTGGAGCATGTGGGGCCTGGCAGGCTATGATAAGGAATTTACATTTTATTCCCAGTGTGTTGTCAGCCATTGTGGGGTATTGCATAGGGAAGAGACATGATGTAATAATATAAGTTATCACATGGCTGCTGTGATGGTTAATACTGAGTGTCAACTTGATTGGATTGAAGGATACAAAGTATTGATCCTGGGTGTGTCTGTGAGGGTGTTGCCAAGGAGATTAACATTTGAGTCAGTGGGTTGGGAAAGGCAGACCCACCCTTAATCTGGGTGGGCACAATCTAATCAGCTGCCAGAGCAGCTAGAATATAAGCAGGCAGAAAAATGTGAAAGGAGAGACTGGCCTAGCCTCCCATCCTGTATCTTTCTCTTGTGCTGGATGCTTCCTGCCCTCGAACATCGGACTCCAAGTTCTTTAATTTTGGAACTCGGACTATATAATATATATATTCCATTAGTTCTGTCCCTCTAGAGAACCCTGACTAATATAGCTGCTCTGAGAATAGACTATAGAGGAGGAAGAGCACAAGCTGAGAGACTTAAAAATGTTTATTCCTAATATTGTTCATTCTTGACTGCTTTAGTGATTCACCGATTCATTCAGTATTCTTTGATTCAACAAAAATGCATTGAATTTTTACTATGAACTCTTCTGGGTATGGTGGATATAGACATAAATAGAAGGGTCCCTGCTCTCATGAAACTTACACTCTAATGAGGGAGGTACTCCCCACTCCAAGTAAGATTTGAGATTATCCAGCCCTTCTGGCTCTTCTCCTTCACCAAGGCCTGCAGCTGGACTGGGAAACTCCTGACTGCAGAGGCACAGTAGAAGTGCCATTATCATTGCCAGGTCAGCTTCTCTGCAGCACTTGGAGAATCATGAGAATCACCTTTTCTTCTGGAACTCCAGGTCTTCTGGTAGTTGGGCAGTAGAGCTGTACTGGAAGCTGCTATAGCTGTGGCCACCTATCCTCAGAGATTCCTGCAAAAGAATTGCCTTAAACCACAGAGAACCTGAATGTCTTTTACATCAGAGTGCTAGTGTTAATCTGATGAGACAATGACAGTCTTAAGCAGTGGCAAGACTTCATGAAAGACTTCTTTAATCTCCTTAAGATAGCGACCTCACAGGGAATGACTAGCTGCTGTAGAATTTGGATGAGCCTGAGGGCTTTACTTATGAATGACATGTTGCACACTCAGCCTTGGAAATGGCTGCCTGCTTGTAAAGCCATTGTGCTTCACTGACTCTGATGGGCTACTCTGGATCAGGGATGCCCAACAAGGGCCAGGAGGGATCCATGGGGAGACTTCCCCACAGAGGTTTTTCTTCTGTGATTGCAAAGTTTAGACTGGAATAAATTTCTCTTTAGTGGTTTCATTTAGGAATGTAGAAATAGGTTAAATTGAATTTGAATTGTTTTCTTTAGTTTCAAAAGACATGTCAGAATGTGTTCTTCTTCAAAATATTTATTTAAGAGACTCGATTTAGCTTTGGGAAAGTGAATGGTTGTTTCTCATGTCTAATGCTAGGAAAACTTAGGCAACTATCATAGAATGGATATGATTAATTATATACGTCCTTAATAAATATGGTTTCTTCCTATTTTTCTACCAAGCACTATGTTAACTATTAGGGAAGATGTTATGCCTGAGACGTAATTTCAGCAAGCTCTCAGTCTAAGCAGAGACCATAACCTTTATTCAACAACCAACTTAAATGTGTTATTTTGACAAAAATTTTGAACCATCTGTAATTCACAGTTTCTTTCTTGTGATGTCTTAATATAGTGAATTGGAGTCTCCAGATTTTAGGAAACTTTTTATGGGTTTTACAGTGTTTACTTAGTCTTTGGCCTTAATTTCATGATGTGTACATTTCCATCTATTAAAAATCAGAATTACCAGCATGTTATTCACTTAGCTAAAATAAGGACTTACTTAGGCTTGCTATGTTTTGTTTTTGATATTCTGGAATATATTCTGACAAGCTTTTGAGTGGGGAGAAGAAAAGATAAGTGCTGTTTATTATTTAGTAGTACCTTACTAAACTCAAAGATAAGCCTTGAGATGCTCTAATAAGGGGAAAAATGGAATAACTTCCTTTATGTTAGAAGCAAGTGATGTTATTGAAAGATTGCTGAAGTTTTAGTTGGCATATCTCAATTTTTACTACAAACTGAGTGTGAATAATATTTAATGGTAGAATGAGAGAATACCCAGAATAGGTAAACAAATGTTAAAGACCATAGCGCAATCCTTGGCACCTAGTAGACACTCAGTTATTTAGTGTTAAACATGTGGAACTGAGAGAATTAATTTGTACTTACATATCCACTTCATTAGAATAACAATGAGTTCACAGAGGTCATTACAGAAAGTTGTATGAGGTTCACACATAAGGGAAGGAGGTACTTGCTTTATTGATTGAGAGAGTGTTTTCTATTTGACTGTTATATTTATTAGAAACAGAATCTTCTTTCCATTTAATTTTTTTTTTTTTTTAGAGTGGACCTTGCTCTGTCACCCTAGCTGAAGTGCAGTGGAATGCTCATGGCTCACTGCAGCCTTGACCTCCTGGGCTCAAGTGATTCTCTCATCCCTACCTTTCAAGTAGCTGGGACCACAGGTGCATGCCACTATGCCCAGCTAATATTTTCTGTAGAGACGAGGTTTTGCCATGTTGTCCAGACTTGTCTTGAACTCTTGGGCTCAAGCTATCCACCCGCCTTGGCACCCCAAAGTGCTGGGATTACAGGTGTGAGCCACTGCACCTGGCCCTTCATTTAATTTTTATAAGTTTTGGTAGTTGAACTTCACTTCTAGTTTGTCTATTCAAAATTCATCACTGCAAGCTCTTGCAAGTTCTTGGTGTTACTTGTGGTAGTGAGTAACCTGTCTCATTTTTCTATTTGTATTGTAGATCTTTGGTTAACAGTCTCTTCATTACCATTGGCTGGTTCCTTTTGTACGTTCCTAGACATTTCTCACAAAATATATTGCTGACTATGATATGTGTGTGTATGTGTGTGTGTGCACACATTTCTGAGCACTCTGATCACCCCAGATAGAAATAATCTCTTTTTTCCGAGTATTCATTGCTTTATTCCCATCACTGTAATGATTTAGCAATTTAAAAATCCCTCGCATTATAATCATTCATGTCTGTGTCTAAAAATCATTGAGCTCCATGAAAGAGCAGAAGCAATATCCGAACACGTTTTTGTCTTGATCATGTAGAGTAGATGAATTCAATGAATATTTGTTAACTGGATGAACACGTGTGCTTGTTTGTGCATGTACACATGCATTCATAATATCATTGTATTTCATTTCTATAGATGACGTCTTCAATCAGAGCGTACATCAGTGTTTGAAAAGACTACTACCAATAGTCCTTCTACGTTGTGTATATGAATGGGGATTTCAGTTTAGGGACTGTAGCTATTTGAAGAAACTCGGAATTTGTCTCTTAAATTCACAGTTGGCCTAAAGAGCCTGTGCTCAAAAAGGAGAAGTCACATTCCTTATAGCGGAACATCAGGTGTCCTATTAGCTGCTGTTTCTCAGCAGTTCACAGTCATGTCACATTTTTAAAAAGCTGTGTATGCCACATCCTTGAAGGGCTTCTTCTGCCTTTTCTTTTTGGGGATTTCTCTGCTTCAGCTTACAAGGTCATAGCTGCTCTGACTGCCAATTTTCCATAGGCTCCACACAGGACAATAATGATTGGACAGTGATTTAGTGCTCCCGTTCTGAGTGTGTGCAAAGACCTTCTAATGAGGGATACATCTTTTAAAAAAATTTTTTTTTATTATGCTTTAAGTTCTGGGATACATGTGCAGAACGTGCAGGTTTATTACATAGGTATACATGTGCCATGGAGGTTTGTTGTACCCATCAACCCATCATCTACATTAGGTATTTCTCCCAATGCTATCCCTCCCCTAGTCCCCCACCTCCAACAGGCCCCGGTGTGTGATATTCTCCTCCCTGTGTCCATGTATTCTCATTGTTCAACTCCCACTTATGAGTGAGAACATGCGGTGTTTGGTTTTCTGTTCCTGTGTTAGTTTGCTGAGAATGATGGTTTCCAGCTTCATCTATGTCCCTGCAAAGGACATGAGCTCATCCTTTTTTTTCTGGCTGCATAGTATTCCATGGTGTATATGTGCCACCTTTTCTTTATCCAGTCTGTTATTGATGGTCATTTGGATTGGTTCCAACTCTTTGCTGTTGTGAACAGTGCTGCAATAAACATACGTGTGCATGTGTCTTTATAGTAGAATGATTTATAATCCTTTGGGTATATACTCAATAATGGGATTGCTCTGTCAAATGGTATTTCTGGTTCTAGATCCTTGAGGAATTGCCACACTGTCTTCCACAATGGTTGCAGTAATTTACACTCCCATCAACAGTGTAAAAGCGTTCCTATTTCTCCACATCATCTCCAGCATCTGTTGTTTCCTGACTTTCTCATGATCACCATTCTAACTGGCTTGAGATGGTATCTCATTGTGGTTTTGATTTGCATTTCTCTAATGACTAGTGATGATGAACTTTTTTTCATATGTTTGTTGGCTGCATTAATGTCTTCTTTTGAGAAGTATCTGTTCATATCCTTCACCCACTTTTTGATGGGGTTGTTTTTTCTTGTAAATTTGTTTCAGTTCCTTGTAGATTCAGGATATTAGTCCTTTGTCAGATGGATAGAGTGCAAAAATTGTCTCCCATTCTGTAGGTTGCCTGTTCACTCTGATGATAGCTTCTTTTGCTGTGCAGAAGCTCTTTAGTTTAATTAGATCCCATTTGTCAATTTTGGTTTTTGTTGCCATTGCTTTTGGTGTTTTAGTCATGAAGTCTTTGTCCATGCCTCTGTCCTGAATGGTATTGCTTAGGTTTTCTTCTAAGGTTTTTATGGTTTTAGGTCTTATGTTTAAGTCTTTAATCCATCTTGAGTTAATTTTTGTATAAGGTGTAAGGAAGGGGTCCAGTTTCAGTTTTCTGCATATGGCTAGCCAGTTTTCCCAATGTCGTTTATTAAATAGGGAATCCTTTCCCCTTTGCTTATTTTTGTGAGGTTTGTTGAAACTCAGATGATTGTAAATGTGTGGCATTATTTCTGTGGCCTCTGTTCTGTTCCATTGGTCTATATATCTGTTTTGGTACCACTACCATGCCATTTTGGTTACTGTAGCCTTGTAGTATAGTTTGAAGTCAGGTAGCATGATGCCTCCAGCATTGTTCTTTTTGCTTAGGATTGTCTTGGCTATATGAACTCTTTTTTGGTTCCATATAAAATTTAAAGCTGTTATTTCTTGTCATCTGCTACCTTTTGAATTTGTTTGCTCTTGCTTCTCTAGTTCTTTTAATTGTGATGTTAGGGTGTTGGTTTTAGATCCTTCCCACCTTCTGATGTGGGCATTTAGTGCTATAAATTTCCCTCTAAACACTGCTTTAGCTGTGTCCCAGAGATTCTGGTATGTTGTGTCTTTGTTCTCATTGGTTTCGAAGAACTTATTTATTTCTGCCTTAATTTTGTTATTTACCCAGTAGTCATTCAGGAGAAGGTAGTTCAGTTTCCATGTAGTTGTGCAGTTTTGAGTGAGTTTCTTTCCTTTTCTTTTCTTTCTTTTTCTTTTCTTTTCTTCTTTCTTTCTTTCTTTCTTTTGTTTGAGATGGCGTCTTACTCTGTCGCCAGTCTGGAGTGCAGTGGTGTCATCTCAGCTCGCTGCAACCTCCGCCTCCCAGGTTCAAGAGATTCCTCTGCCTCAGCCTCCCAAGTAGCTGGGTTTACAGGCACACGCCACCACGCCCAGCTAATTTTTTGTATTTTAGTAAAGACGGGGTTTCACCATGTTGACTAAGATGGTCTCGATCTCCTGACCTCGTGATCTGCCCACCTCAGCTTCCCAAAGAGCTGGGATTACTGGCATGAGCCACTGTGCCTGCCCTTGAGTGAGTTTCTTAATACTGAGTTCTAATTTGATTGCACTGTGGTCTGAGAGACTGTTTGTTATGATTTCCATTCTTTTGCATTTGTTGAGGAGTGTTTTACTTACAATTATGTGGTCGGTTTTAGAATAAGTATCATGTGGTGCTGAGAAGAATGTATATTCTTTTGATTTGGGGGTGGAGAGTTCTGTAGATGTCTATTAGGTCCACTTGGTCCAGAGCTGAGTTCAAGTCCTGAATATCCTTGTTAACCTTCTGTCTCATTGATCTGTCTAATATTGACAGTGGGGTGTTAAAGTCTCCCACTATTATTGTGTGGGAGTCTAAGTCTCTTTGTAGGTCTGTGGGTTGAAAAGACTGGGAAAAGCATATTATCTGTGCTGGAATGCACCGTTCCTCATGGCATGTTCTCTTGTTCTCTTATGGCTTCTCTTGGCTATGGGAAAGAGTTCCCTGACCCCTTGTGCTTCCAAGTGAGGCGATGCCCCACGCTGCTTTGGTCTGCCCTCCGTGGGCTGCACCCACTGTGTAACCAATCCCAGTGAGATGAGCCAGGTACCTCAGTTGGAAATGCAGAAATCACCTGCCTGCTGTATTGATCTCTCTGGGAGCTGCAGACCAGAGCTGTTCCTATTCGGCCATCTTGCCACCTTATCATTGAGTTCACTCGCATTTTTTTCTTAACCTCTCTGAAAGTTGAAATTTCAGTTAGATATGCACAGATGTCAATACTGACCCATGGCGGTCATTTGTGATCCTGAATAAATGACTTAAACTCTCTCTAAGTCTCCGTTTTCTTGTATATAAAATAAGGACAATAACTCTACCTACCTTATGATACAGTAGTGAGGATTGTATTGTAACATGGGCCCAGGCACACTGTGGATGATTGATAGATGTTAGAGATAATCATCAAGAAATGCTGTGTGACTAGAGCAAATGTCTGTAAATCATCAGCCAGTGATGGCATAGAGGATGCTTTCAACAGATAATAGCTAAAATAATGATGATATTAATGATGACGTTTGTGATAATAATGATAAAAATGATAGCAACTTTGACTTATCATAAGGTAGTATTTATTAAATGACTCAAAAACCAGAACTGACTTTAGCAGTGAATCCTATTCTCATTGCCTTATGTTTTAATTTACAATGTAAATGTTTGGTTTGTATATTTTGCCTAGAAGACAATATAGTTGAAGATATTCCACTGCTTTCCTCCTTGTTTTAACTAGGAAAGTGATCTCTTTACTCTCATCCAAACAAGATATGTTTTCCGTCACTTTTAAGTCTATTCTTATGAAATCTCTGTCTAAATTCTGTTCATTGAGTCATCTGAAGACTCTCTTTTCCATTTTGTTACAGAACCATAATTATCATGTTATCTAGACCTGATACATTGTAGATGAAGAAACATGTCGACAGAGCCACTATCTGCCGAACATCTGATGGGTAGTCATAGTCACAGTGGAACTGAGACTAAGGTTTCCATTTTTATTTGACTATGCTTCTTCCCAAGGTAAATACAGGATTTGAGATCCATATTTTCTACTTGCATGACTGTGTTGAGGTTTTTCCTTTTCAAACAGGAGGCTTCATTTTTTTTTTATTTCACATGTAGGGATTCATTTATAGATTTTTTTTTCTTTCAAGTGGTCCAGTCTAACAATAAGATCACAAACTCCTTTTTGATGGTGACCATTTCTCAGATTTCTTTTTCTAATCTCTAGCATAGAGTTTTATACTGATATGCTACTCAGTGATTTGCTGGTTGAATTAATTTTTAATTAAATGAAAAGAATGTCACACAGCTCTAACAGTGACACTATTTTTGCTCAATTTTTTTTTTTTAATTTGTTATCTATTTCTTGTGAACGACTATGTCTCTGAATATTTGCTGACAAAGTGGCTGAATTTTATCTGGGAAATTTCCAGTAAGAATCACTGATGTCCTGAATAGTATCTCAGGTGTAGACTGGCAGATAGGCTCAAATTTCTTCAAGTTTATTATTAGTTCTATAGTGCTGCTTCAACACCTCCAAATAGCATATGATCAACTGCATCTCCTTTTGAATATACACTTTAAGAACATTATCAAACAACAGAAAATGAATGCTTCTGGGCCATTGGACAATGTTCATAGCTTACAACGTTATGTCAGGAAATTTTAATCTAAGTGTGGGTTACATCTGTCATTGCAATCAGAATGTTCAATATCTATTGAGTGACTGTCATCTACTAAGGGTTGTGCTAGGCACTGTCACATACATTATCTAATTTGTTTCTCATGAAAAGTCTGTGAAGTGAATATTATTATCCCTATTATGACAATGCCTAAATTGGGAAATGAAGAGGCCATGCGATCTGCTCAGGTCACACAGACTGGCCTATACATATTTCTAATAAGCTTTGAAAGTATTTATGCATTATCTCAAAAATGTTTTAATTATCTTACGCTCATATAAAGCATATGTTGAATTTAACTACTATTATCATTGCACTATTTTCATGAATTTGGACAATTTTCAAGATCAGATTTTTATTTTCCTGTTTCCTTGTCGAATGTAGCATTGCAATATAGGTGAAATAGCATGTTTAGGATACTCTAAGAAAATATTTTTTGTTAATGATTTGAAAATCCAGCAGATTTTTAGACCAGACATAAGCTACACATATAAATTTATGCTGATAAGTATTTGGCTTAAAAATGTAAGACTAAATACACCAAATTCATATTATTAATTCTGATTATTACTCTTTTAAGTGTTTGTATACGATCATCATGTATTACTATTACTTGTACTATTGTTTGATAAGACAGACCCAGAATTCACCAATTAGTTAGGTGATTGAAAAAGTCTTCTCATATAAATGTTTAAAAATAAGCTCTTTAATATTAGAAATTTTTAGCAAGTAGTGATGGCAGACCTGTTTATAAAAAATTATTAAACTTTTATTTTAATTTACTTACACAATGTTTGGCTCATATTTTGCTTCTTAGCCTACCTCAGTGACCGCCTTTTGAGCACCATGCTGACAAATTACAGTCAGAGGTGAGAATAGCCCCATTAAAGGTTGCAGGAATTGCCGCAGAGTGGGAAGTTGAATTTCCAGACCAAACTCAAATGTAGTCCATGGTATCTTCATGCTTTTTTCATGCTTCTAGGATAAGGGAAATTGGAAATGCTACAGATGTGTATGGATTGAAGTGTGAGTAAACCTGAGGATGTCTGGCAAGAATAACTTTCTTTATCTCACACACCAGCTTCTGCTGGGATCTAAGAAAAGGGCGTTTTCTATTAGCATCATTGTTCAAAAGACACATACACTAATTAGATTTTTTAAGCTGCTGCTACCTGAGGAGGCTTAATCTTCTTTGATATTATTTTACAATAGACTTTCCCTCCCCCCGTTATCATTTGTGAACTACATTCAGACTTTCAAAAAAAAATGCTATTAGGATACTGAAAAGTTGTGTGAAACTGTTTTTATTGTGGCAGATATTTTGTATTTGGAATCAAAGTACGTTTAACCACAAAGGGACATAATTTTGCTGGTTGTGGGAGGTTCCCAGTCCAAAACAAAAGCAAAAGCAAACCCGTACTTTTATAAGCTTAATAACAGTTGGTTCAAAGTACCGTTGAATTCTAATAGTAGTGCTCTGTCCACTAGGAAAAACTTTCAGGAGACCAATTTATCTACTTTTTTTTGATGTGAACACAATTGTTTTCTGAATGTAAAATTGACTCCTGAGCAAGAAAAAAATTAAAAGTGATTGCAACATGATGCTATACATTTGTCAAAACCCATAGAAATGTACAACACAAAGAATGAACCCTAATGTAAACCATGGATTTTAGTTAATAATGTATCGTTATTGGTTCATCAGTTGTAACAAATGTATCACATGAGTGCAAGATATTAATAATAGGGGAAACTATGGGGAGGGAGTAGGGTATATGGGAATTCTCTACACTTTTCTGCTCAATTTTTCTGTAAACTTGAAGCTGCCCTACAAATAAAGTCTATTAGTTAAAAAGAAAAGTAAGTGGAAGGTAGACCCCTTTTCTTACATGAAGTTTAAAGGTCAGAAAGTTTACCCTTATTGGGAACTGCTAGTGTTTTAAATTCGCAGCATTGCCAATCACTATGACTATGGTAAGCTGTGGGCTCTGTGTTTCCCATTCCAACAGCATGATAAAAGATATTAATTAAAAACTGCATTTGAGAAGTAATATTGAGAAATTTTAATAGTTTTCTTTTCCTCAGGGCTTCTCAGCACCTTTAATTTATTAATGTAATATAGAAAACACCTTGTCACATGGCAAGAGTAATGCCATCTTGAAGCAGAACCAAGATGGGTTTGGCTACTGGATAGTAGCCAATGATGACTGATGTTTGGCGACTGGATTCTGTGTTCCTGCAGCAAGGTCAAGAAACAATGCCTATAGCATAGAAAAATCCCTCATAAAAATGTTTATCTAACTTCCCCAGTGGTCACAAGTTTTGCAAGACAGTCTGACACAGGACTAGCTGCACATGTTTCACCAAAAACAAACAAACAAACAAAAAAAAACAAATGCTTGCTACATAAGAATACTTTCTCAAGTGAGGGTACAGGGATTAAATGTTTCTTTCTGAGAAACTGGATGTGGTAGCCTCTTTCTTTGGCCTCTCAGCTTCCTTGGCCTTTGAGGGTAGGTTTGCATAGACCTGCTCACTGTAGTATGTGTAATAAAACATGGCTTTCCAAAGGGCAGCTATTATATGCAGCATTTCTGAAACTTTTGAACTGTGGAATAGTTTTTGCAAAAAGCCAGTGTTCCCCAAGTAGAATACACTTGGGGAAATCTTATATTCTAATAGTATCATGAAAGATACATGACTGACTCTGAGGGAAGGCATTCTGTGAAATCATAGTGAACATGGTACTCAAAGAGTAAACGTGGACCCTCCACCATCCCCTCATATTGTATCAGTCAGCATGTTCTATTGATTCAGTTCCATAATTTTGCTAATTTTGCTTGCTTTTTATCAAACCCTTTCCATCCCCTTGCTACCATCCTAATTCATGACATAATAATCTAACTGTTGAAAGTATAGCTAGGTGACACTTCTTTAATGACATCACTCTTTTAGGAACTCATGACTTCTTTCTTTTGCAACTCGTTCTTTCACAGTTGCTATCTCTCAACTTCCATCTGAGGGTTCAAGTCTATTCTAGATTATAGGATAGGATGGCCAGGTTCTCCAGTTTGCCTGGGATTGAGAGATTTCCTATGATGTAGGACTTTAAGTGTTAGAACATGAGAAATGCCTGCTAGAACCTAAGAAGTACCTGGCAAATGGAGACCAGTTGGTCACCCTACTCCAGGATCACTTTTGACAAGAGACCTTAGGGCATTAGTTGGTTTCACTGCTACCCCCTTAATTCACTTGAGAATTGGATTCAGAAAGTGTTCTTCAGCACCTTCATTTTCTTCTGCATCCGAGTCCCAGCACTGAATTAGTCCCTGCAGCTGAACCCAGAAATCTCCTTACTGCCACGCTTTTCTGAAAACCTGTTTTTTAAGAGTCTGAATTCTCATCTGTTGATTGCTATGTAAATCTCCATCAATTGTCTGCCTCACTCTGAGGGTTAGGTCTCTTAACATCCTGGTGACTCTGGCCTTTCCTATTGCTGTGGCTGCTTGGGTCTGAAAAATCAAGATTCAGGGTATGGGACTAGATATTCAGGTTTAGGAACCCTAACTTATTGGCTCATTCAGCAATTTTCCTTTTTCCCAAGAGGAAATTTACTTAAACATTTTTCATGGCAGTTTAATTTACATAGAGTGAAATGCACAGATCTTAAGAATTACACTTTGAGGAGTTTTGACGAATGCATATACCCATATAACTCACATCTCTATCAAGATGTAGGACCTTCTCATCACTATAGAAATTTCCCTCTTGCTGTCAACATGGTCCTTGACTGTTTGCCTCCTCCTATCACAGACAAACACAGCTCTGATTCCTATCTCCATAGAATAGTTTTCTCTGTTCTGAAACTTCATGTAAACATATATATATATAGTATATACTCTTTTTTGTCTTATTTCTCACTCAGCATGTTTCGAGATTCATCTGTATTGTTGCATGTTTCAGTAGTTTATTCTGAAAATGTAATGTTCTAAAGTTTGTATTTATAAGGTAAGGAAGATCTCCTTGATTGGAGAGCAAGAGATATTTCTAAACATCTTTAGTCCTATCTCAGACTACACACATGCCATTAAATAAATAGATTTGCATATAAAAGATACTAAATACAGTTCCATGCTTTTGAAAATAAGAACTTACATTGACTTATTTAAGACTCTTCCTTCAAAAGCTCTTATGATTGATAGAACTGATAAGATTCAAAATTCAAGTCAGACTTCTATATTACATACAGTTTTATTTGAAAGCACTTTGAAAAAGAGTTTGAAGCAGTTAAAGTGTTTTTAGACCTAAATACAAAGTTCAAATATGTGATATTGTAACAGAGGTTACCTGCTTTAATATTGTATATATCACAACGTAACACTCCATAATAATATTTGAAATAAAAAGTTTTGATAACTGTAAAAAAGAATTGTAAACTGCAGATAATTATAATTAACCATAAATGTTTACTGATCACCTACCATGTATAAGATGATATGCTATACATGGAAAAGGAACTTTCAGGGGACATAATGAGAAATAGAGGATTAAGTCATAGTCAAGTACAAGGTGAGAATTTTTTTTTTTTTTTTTTTTTTGAGACAGAGTCTCACCCTGTTGCCCAGGCTGGAGTGCAATGGTGCAGTCTCGGTTCACTGCAACCTCCACCTCCCGGGTTCAAGCGATTCTCCTGCCTCAGCCTCCCAGGTAGCTGGGACTATAGGCAAGTGCCACCACACTCAGCTAATTTTTGTATTTTTAGTAGAGACGGGGTTTTGCCATGTTGGCCAGGCTGGTCTCAAACTCCTTACCTCAAGTGATCCACCTGCCTGGGCCTCCCAGAGTGTTGGGATTACCTGGCCAAGGTGAGATGTTACATATTCACAAAGTTACAGTAATACAAAATACAATATGGTAAGTGCCAAATGAAAGTAAGTAGATACTTTCATGGGAGTTTATATGGTGAGTATGAATACATATGAACAGTACCTGACAAACATAATAATCTCTATATGTATCTGTTCTTTTTTCTTTCTCCTTTCATTGAAAACATTTATTTGGTGGGGAGGGCTCTCAAACTGGAGTGCAGTGGTGTGATCTTGGCTCATGGTAACCTCTGCCTTCTGGGTTCAAGCAATCCTTCTACCTCAGCCTCCCAATTAGCTGGGATTATAAGCATGTGCCATCACACACACACCACACACAGCCTCCCAATTAGCTGGGATTATAAGCATGTGCCAACATCACACTGGACTAATTTTTGTATTTTTAGTAGAGACAGGGTTTCACCGTGTTGGACAGCTGGTCTGGAAATCCTGACCTCGAGCGATCCACCCGCCTCAGCCTCCCAAAGTGCTGGGATTACAGGTGTGAGCCACCACACCTGACCAAGAGTTTTGGTTTTATCCAACCGGGAATGGGAAATATTCAGGTACTGATGTTTTTAAACTAAGTTGTATTGCATAATCAAATTTTAGAAAAGTAATTTTCCTGAAGTGTATAGAATAGACTTAAAAGATTTTTTTAATAACATAAATATAATTGAAATGAGTATGTAAGATCCACACCAAAATATATGTGGAAGGTTGGAATCTATCACTCTTTGTAACTAATACCAAGAATCAACATCTTTGGAAAATACTTCAAAAGAGTTTCAATGGACCTGGAGCAGTGGCTCATGCCTGTAATCTCAGCACGTTGGGAGGTCAAGGCGGGTGGATCACTTGAGCTCAGGAGTTTGAGACTAGCCTGGGCAACATGGTGAAACCGTGTCTCTACCAAAAACAAAAAATTTAGCTGGGCATGGTGACGCGCACCTATGGTCCCAGGTACTCAGGAGGCTAAGGTGGGAGAATCTCTTGAGCCTGGGAGGTTGAGGCTGCAGTGAGCTGAGATCGCACCACTGCACTCCAGCCTGGGTGGTAGAGTGAGACCCTGTCTCAAAAACAAAACAAAACAAAACAACAACAACAACAACAACAACAACAACAACAACAACAACAACAAAGAGTTTCAAGCCTGGTGAGGTGGCTCATACCTGTCTGTAATCCCAGCACTTTGGGAGGCCAAGGCAAGAGGATCACATGAGTTCAGGAATTCGAGATCAGCCTATGCAACAGAATTAGACCTCATCTCTGCTAAAAATAAAAAATTAGCCAGGTGGAGTGGCAGGCACCTGTAGTCTCAGCTACTCAGGAGGCTGAGCTGGGAGGACCCCTTGAGGCCAGGAGGTCAAAGGTGCAGTGAGCTGTGATTGCACCACTGCACTCCCACCTGGGCAACAGAGTGAGACCCTGTCTCAAAAAAAAAAAGAGTTTTATTTAACCAAAATTTTAGTTAACTAAAATTTTAGTAAAACAAGAGGAATAAATTTTCAGATCTGTTGTACAGCAGAGTGACTATAGTCAACAATAATGTACTGTATATCTTAGAACAACTAAGAGAGTAAATTTCAAATGTCTCACTACAAAAATGATGTGAGGTCTCAGTTATGTTAATTAATTTGATTTAATTACTCCACATTGTATACATATATCAAAATATCACAATATTCTCCATAAATATGTACAATTATGACTGCCAATAAAAATAACATTAATAAAAATAAATAAATTTTCAAAAAGCTTAAAAAGGAAACTAACACCTAATGGATGAAAATGATTGGTATTAACCTGTTTCTGGTTGCCATTCTTTTTAATTGCTGAGTAATATTCTATTAGGCAAATACAGTTGTCCCTCAGTACTCTCAGGGGGATTGGTTCCAGGAACAACCTCTCCATACCAAAAGCAGTGGATGCTCAAGTCCCTTATATAAAATGGCATAGTGTTCCATCCTCCTATTATTTTAAATCATCTATAAATTATTTATAATAACTAGTACAAAGTAAATGCTATATAAGCAGTTGTTATAGTGTACTTCTATTTGTATTTATTTATCTCTGTGTGTTATCTTTTATTCCTTTTCCCCTAATATTTTTGATCTTCAGTTTTTGAATCTACAGATGTGGAACCCATGAACATGGAGGGCTGACTGTATATCATAATTATCTGCTGTCTAGTTGATATATTTGGAGTTGTTCCTGCTTTTGCTTATTATAAGCAAAGCTAGCATAAACATTTATGTCCAACTTTTTTTGGGTAGACGTAGGTTTCCATTGTCTTGGGTGAATCCTTATAAATAGGAGTGTTGAGCCATACTTTGGGTGTAGGTTTATAATTATAAAAAGTACCAAAATTTCCCAAGGTAGTTTTAACATTTTGTACTCCTACCAATATATGTAGGAGAGTTCTGGTTTTCCATGTCCTCGTCAATATGTGATGATGTTAGTCTTTTTAATTTTAGTCACTTTTGTGGGCATGAAATGGTATCTCACTTTGGTTTTAATTTGTATATTTCTGCTGACTAGTGATATATAATACTTTTTCATATGCTTATTGGCCATTTATAAATTTTCCTTTGTCAAATGCCTGTCAGAGTCTTTTGCCCATTAAACAAAATTGTTTGTTCATGTTTATTATTGAATTGTAGGACATGTTTTCTATAATCTAGGATTTGTGTGTATCAGAATATTTTCGGCTATCAAGAGTATTCAGATATATGTATCATCTAGACTCTGGCTTGCCTATTCATTTTCTTGATGGTGACTTAGGATAAGTGGAAGCTTTTAATTTTGATGAAGTCTCTTTTTTTTTTTTATGGTAAGTGCTTTCTGTATCCTAAGAAATCTTTGCCTACCGCAAGGTCAGAAAGCCATCTTTAAAAAAAGTTATATTATATTTTAATAGTGTTATATATTTTAGCTTTTATGTTGAGGTGTACAATTCATCTTGAATAAATATTTGTGTTCACAATGTAAGGTAAGAGATGGCGTTCCTTTTTTCCTCATTCATGTTACGTTACTGGACATTCACTTTTGAAAAATTGTTTTATTTTATTTGTAATTGACAATAATTGTATATATTTATGGGGTATAATGTGATGTTTTGATACATGTATGCATTGTAGAATGATCAAATCAGGCTCATTATCTGTCACCTCAAATATTTATCATTTCTTTGTAGTAAGAACTTTTGAAATCCTCTCTTTTAGCTATTTTGAAATAGGCAACATTATTATTAACTATAGTCACTGTGCTGTGCAATAGTACACCAGAACTTATTTCTCCTTTCTAACTGAAACTTTGTACCTATTAACCAATGTCCCCCCTTTCCCTGTCCACCTTTCCGTCCTCCAGCCACTGGTAACCACCATTCTACTTTCTAGTTTTACAAGTTTGTCCTTTTTAAAATTTCACATATAAGTGAGATTATATGGTATTTGTCTCACTGTGCCTGGCTTATTTCACTTAGCATAATGTCCTCTAGGTTCATCTATGTTGTTGCAAATGACAGAATTTCCTGTTCTTATAAGTCTGAATAGTATCCCAGCATGTGTGTGTGTGTGTGTATGTGTGTTTGTGTGTGGTATGCATAATATATATACATTCATCTGTTGATGGACACTTAAGTTGTTTCCATGGCTATTAGAATAGTGCTGCAATAAATATGGGAATGCAGACATCTCTTTGACAAACTGATTTAATTTCCATGGGATTGGGGAATTGACTTTTGATGTCCAAACTTAGTATATAATACCTCAAAAGCCAGAATGCCAATTATTTTGTGTTATAAAGTTGTTTGGCTATCAATCCATATTTTTGCATGAGATAGTTATCTTGCAGGTAGGCCCATTGAGAAGTCTAGAAGATAGTCTTGATTGATTCTTGTTGAAATTGAAATTACAGTAAAGGGACATCCAAACACTTATCCAATGAACTACAGTGACATACAACTCACTCAAGCCTTTCTTTTTCTAAATTTTCTCCCCAAATAAAACAACAGCAGCAACAACAAAGACAACAAAACCTTATGCGTTTCTTACAGCTTTATGACGTGTTTCAGTGTCTACAATACTGCTGAGTTTGCATCTTTTGCATGTTGTATCTTTCTGGTAACATATGGAAGAAGCTTCATATTCATATAAGTATGCTAGTTCTAAAACATAATGTGGAATCATTTACAACTCAGCACTACTTGGTAGCAATAAACAGAAACCCACCTCAAAAGAGTGTAAGCAAAAAAGGAATTGAATTAGATTACGTAATTTGAGAAGTCCAAAGGCTGGAGTTGGTTTAAGCGAAATTTGTATTGAAAATTTTTCTTACATAAAAAAGGTAAAACAAATTTGGTAAACCTAATTTTTTTTTATAGTGCAAGTAGTCAACTGTTGTCATTCTAAGAAACTATTATTTATGGATAGTAAAACTGTTTGGAGACTTTAAAAATACCCTATAACAGTTAAAGGCAGAGCAAATTACTGAAATAAAATTGCGATATTTGCCCCAAATAGTAACAGTACAATTTGCATCAGTTCTCTAGAAAATTATCTGCAATTAAAAAAACAAAAAGAATTCTGATGTGTTAACTCAAATTAATCAGTATTTTCTTTGTACACTCAGATTGCAACCTAAGTATTAGTCTGTTGAGTTTGGTTTAGTGGATATTTATTCAGGATTTTTACAAAAACAAGGAAACAGAGAAGAGGAATAGTGCTGTGCAGATGACCTCGGGGTTCAGGCGACACTCAAATGCCTGCTTCTCCTCTGAGGTTATTACCATCTCTTACTTGTTTGACGTTTAGAGATACTGCAAGAGATAGTTGAAAAGCAGAGGTTGCATTTCCAGTGGTGTTTTGCTCTGCTGGTATTTGTTCCTCCGTGCTGCTGTGCAAAGGGCCAGAACTGCATCGAATGGATCTTTTCTTCAGGTTGTGCAGGCTGGCTGCCTTGATGTCGTAGTTGCTGATGTTGGCTGCCGACGAACCTTATTCCTTTACATTTGCCTGGTCCTCATTTCACCGGAAAACACAGTAGCTGTAGCTGCACATAGACTCTTCCTCTTTCTGTTTCCCCCTCATCCCCCTCCCTAGACCTCTCTGGGCTTTGACGTCATGTGTGCTCCTTTCGGTTGCCATAGCAACCCCATTCCCCAAGCCCTCTGTCCGTCTCCTCTGGTAGGTTCCACAATGGTACAGGCAGCATCACGCTGCACAATGGTTTCCAGGCAGTGAAAGAGGGTGATTCAGCAAGCCACTCTTCTTCTATTTTCTTTAACCTCCCCTTCACTTTTTATTTTTATGGGGGTGGGTGGTGCTTGCTATATGCTTACCTTTTTCTTTTCTTTTTTCATTTTTACAAATTTCCTTTTTTGTCCTCACCCCTCAATTCCTAGGGGCTTGAGTGAGTTTAAGATTGGGTTTTCTTGGAAATCACCTGTCCATCGTTAATTTTAAACAATCTCCATATCTCCAAAGAATCTCTTCCATGTTAGTCTGGAATGTGGTTAATGAAAAACAAGTAGGGAAGATTTCTGGGGCAAACACTGCCGGATCAGGATCGTAGTTCTCAGGCACAGAATGGTAGGTGGCTCTTTGCTCGTTCTGGGTTCTAACCTGTTTTTGGAGGGTGGGGTGATGTCTATTGATTGCTCCTGGTGGGGCGGGAGAGGGAGTATGGAAGAGACGAGAGAGGTGGGGTGGAAAGCAGGTTAATCAAGTGAACTAGCTTTGAGGCAAGAAGCTACCAGTTTTTCCCTCTGTGCAGAACATCTCTTTCCAGACTTGGGCGTGTTGAAACCTTTCCGTTTGGAGTGAGGGGTAGCAGAGGGAGGGAGGGAGCATTCTTATTGTGACCAGGGGTTTTTAGACCAATGCAGGGCTACAGAAGGGAAGGGAGAGAGAGAGAGAGAGAGAGAGAGAGACACACACACACACACACACACACACACACACTCAGGGAGAGAGAGAGAGGAAAAAAAAAACACCAGACAGCTGTGCTTGTTAGAAGTGCTGACCTTAGTTCCATATCTGAAAAATGTGATGGGTTCCATAAAACATTAAAAATAATGTCTTTTAGTATGTATTTATGTTTACTTTTGTGAGAAGTATAATTTAAATATTTTAAGATGTATTTTACTAAGGAACAGTATATATATTAGGTATAAAACTATTGGCGTTACTCTTGCAGAGCAACTCTAGGCTAAATCTGAGCTGGGGAGAGGAACACAGAACAGGGGTCAGGTTAGAGATAAGAGGAAACATTGGCACTGCAGTCAAATAGGTAAGGGGTCCCTTTAAGAAAGTGATCTCCTAGTCACAGCAGGCAGCTTTCTTTTTTTCATGGCAAGATTCCCAGGTATTCTGTGCTGGGATACTGTGTCCCCTACAAATGTCAGAGCTCTTTTGAAAAAAAAAAATCAGAAATAAGTATGGCAGTATATTTGTTAGAATCTATGTATTTGTGCCTTCAACAAAGTAAATGTAATTTACTGGAAAATCTGTAAGTAAATCAGGCTATAGATATTACAAGAAAACTATCTATCCATATATTTTTCTCACCCTCCCCCAACATTTAAATCTAGAGACCTAGTCTCTGCTTTTACCCCCTTAAACAGATAACTTCCCAGGGTACTGCAATTTAGCCACAGAAAAAGAATGGCTTATCCCACAGCAGTAGGCTCTGAAGCAATCACAAGGTTGTTTACATGGGCTGCCTTTGGTGCAGAGCCTGACAGTGTCTGTACAGCAGCCCTGCCTGCTTCTGGCCATGTTGATGATAACTTTTATGAACAAACTGCAAGGAAGCAGGCTAAGTCATATGGGATAGACCACAGTTCAGGTGGAAGGAAAACGAGTGTAAGTGCACCAGGCATTGCCAGTACAACATCCAATATCTCCTTCTATCCCTCATCTGCTAGTTGTCGGACCCTGGAAGATAACACAGAATGCTTATCAACATATTTAAAATAGTTGCAGTAAGGACCATTTCTCTCAGAGAAGCTTCTGTGAATTTTCTACTTTAGGTGAGCATATATGTTACAAATATATAACAAATAAATATATAAGTATATCACAAGCTTCTGACTCCACTTCAGAACCATTAGATTTTAGGAGTTGGATGCTTTGGATGTAGCGGTTTGGCTGCCTCTGGTATGTATTTCCTTCTCTACCTTGATCACACTCTTAAAATTGACATAAAGTATTGGATTAGCTTATTTTCTTATGTGGAGCAAACTGGGTTTTCTCTCCCCTACAATGGGACTAGAAAATCAGATGACAAAGGTGGTGTGACCTTAAATATTAGAGAGTCTTCATGCTTCCTCATTTGCCTGTCATTCCTCTGCTGTTGCAAAGTGTCTTTAATTTGAGGGGCTCCTGTTCTTAAAAAATCCTCACAGTTTCAGTAAAACGATTCTGGATAATGAGGCAGTAAGAAATTATATGTAGAGTGGGAAAATCAGCTGCCTCCAGCTTCCTGCCTGCTCGCCCCAGAACAGCATCTGCTGTTGAGAGGAGTGTGTTTGCCATGCTGGAAGGGGATGTTTATGAACAGATCCCAGAGGGGCTGAGTGTGTTTTTGCTGTCATTGTCTGGTATGTCTGCAGCTATTAGTATTTAATGGTTTCATAGTACATGGTCTATATATTCTAAGGTTAGAATGAACTGATAATTTATTGTCAATGCTATAAAATGTAAATATTTTAAGTTTATAGGAAAATTAATAAGATTTTCCTTGTTAGGATATCCTACAGGAATATCATAAGCAAAACAAATTTGCCCAACCTAAGTAATCTAGAAAAACCTCCCATGTTTAAAGGCATAAATATATTTTTAAGGTTTTATTGTGGTTTCATGTAAATGAATCTGTTTCTTTGGATGTAAGCCTAGTTATAAATTCTTTTTATACTGATACTAAAAGCTAAAGACAAATTGGGTATTTACTTGTTTGTTAAATATGGGGATAGATGTTCTCCCTTCGTGCTCTAGTTCTGGCCTCAGGTCACATTTGTAGCCAGAGGACTTTCAGTGGAATTGGTGTGTTCAAATCGAATGATTGCTTGGTTGCTTATCAGAATAAAGGACTCAAAGCAAGAGAGACTTCCTTCAATTAGAATGAGAAGCAAACACATTGTTGTCTTAAATTCTTTCTTCATTGCCCTTTCTATTTCCTCTTACAGTCTCTTTTAAGCTTTTGGTTGGACATTGCAACAATCATGCAGAAAGAGGCACGGAAGTGTCCAGTAGTGACAAGAATGGAGTACAATGCTCTATTTGCTGCAGGACTGCTGAGTGCCTTCCTCCTACCACACATGCATCTATTATTGCACCTTCTTCTGAGGACCAAGGACTTGTGGAAAAAGTTGGGCCTATAGACTAGTAGGGGAGATGCTTACTGGTAAAGAAGAACAGAGTCCATTTGCTTCTTTGGCATATTGGATATATTTATTGCATTACATAAGCCTGAGATGAGACGCTGTACTGCTGATTCAGATAAAAAGATCATGCTGCATATTGATTGTTTAAAAAATGTAACTTAGAATTGGAGCCCATCTTTTCAGAAACCTGTACGTGTTTGCATAGCGAAGTTGTAAGGTTTTGACTCAAGATTTTTCAGTTTGAGTACATTTTATCCTCATGAACCGATCAAGGCAAAGAAGGGGAAAATACAAAAACTGTGTTTTGCATATCTTTTGTTTTCTGTATTTAATAGGGAGAAGCTGTATTTCTTATTGTGAATCTTGGTAGAAACTCTTAAGAGGAGACATCAGGTAATATTGAAAATCACTAAATATAAACATTTTAGGTTTAAAAAGTAGACCTCACACATATACTATTTCTGGTAAAGGATTTTCTAGTTTATTTGATGTTTTGGATCCATATCAAGCCACTATGGCTTTTCTTATAGTTCTTATCTCTGGTGACTATGAGATGTAAAATCCTTGAGGCTTATGGAAATAATGCTAGTAGGAATGAAAATTGAAGTTTTCAATGGAAAAAGAAATGAATACAGTCTCCTGAGAAGCATCCCTAACCACAGCTGCTCTAAAACCCTGCGTGGTGTGCAGGTTTAAGGCAAAGCTTCCCTATAAGGCAATTGGGCATTTGCAGTGACCTGCACAGTAATAAACAGGATTTTCACTACCTTGTGTTTGTACACGTGTGTGTGTGTGTGTGTGTGTGTGTGAAGAAAAACAAAAACAAAAACAGCAGTGACTTTAAAGTTCTAGAAATTCATCTTAGTGACTTGTCTTCATAGAAATAAAACTGACTCCTGTTTGTCTGTGTTAACCTGCCTGAGTGCCCTATGTGCTTTCTGAAAATGGATTGCTTAAAGCAATTGTCCTCTTCTTATACATTGGAAATAGGATCTGAAAGCATTGATAGTGAAGGGAAGCTCTTAGGTTAGGTCTGTTTATTTGGCAATGTTTATTCAGTGTTTGTAGGCGGAAGCTCCAGCACAGCATTTATATAATATAGTAATTGCCTATTCTTCTATTACCTGTATTCTCTACTAAGGTTTAATCCCCATCAGGGACTGACTTTTTCTGTTTGGCACACAATAGGGACACACCAAATATTCATTGAATGAATATCTCTCATGTACTGAGTTCTCTGCTAAGTGCTATGGTAGAAAAAATTGGGAAACTGTAACACAGTTTTTGCCATTTGGAACCTATACTCATTTGGGAAGATGAGGCTAAATAACATTAAAGATGGTATAAAATCAAGGGCCCATATTAGTGTTTTGATAATGAATGCAATAGAAGTTCAGAGGAGAAAGGAATTTACCTCCTCTGAAGTGATGGTAGGTGACAATGGGGCTACACTGGGGTGTCGGGGTGAGGTGGTGGGATAGTGAGAGGGTGGTAGTCCTAGGAGTAATTGTGAGCACCTGGGCAGGAAAGAAACTCTTACTTGGGGTAAAGAGGAAGCCTATTTTGGGTATGATGACCATATTTTCCAAACTAGAAATAAAAACTTATGGTTCAACATTGGGTAGAATGTTGCAGACTGCCACATATTCTGAAGAATCTTGTCTAATATAATGTTGGGAAGTAACAGGCTATAATGGTGAAAAAGTAGGTTAGTAACTAGAAGAACATAAATACAGGTCTCTTCAGACGAGCTCCAGCTTAGGTTTACTTTCTTTTGCATACTTCAGAGGTTTTCAAAATTCTCCTCCTTTATTGGTACCTATGTAACCATTGTTCCAATGAAATCTTGTATGAAAAGCAGAATATGTAAATCTATGTAACAGTGGAGCTGTCCCAGTTGAGGATGAGTGGGGTGCCTTGTATTAGAAAACCAAATTCATATCACAAGACTAAATATATTAACTGAAATAAGAATTACTAATTTAGTTTATGCTCAGATATTAAAATAGTTGTTCTGGTATTATAACATCAAAGTTCTTGTGGTTGCAATAAATGATGAATAGAGATAATTACCTTGAGATATTTTCTTTCCTCTGCCTGCACTCACCCACCCAGTAACCAACTGTCTTTGATGTCAGCTTTTTGGTTTTCTAAATACAAATTTAAATCTTAAAATCAAACTCATCTGTTTTTTGGCTTTGCTTTCAGGCTAGTGTGAGAAACACCAACGGCAGGCCCATCTCAGATCTTCACTATGGCAACTTATGCAAGAAACTGTTGAATTAGACCCGTTTCCTATAGATGAGAAACCATATAAGCTGTGGTGAGTTGCCAGTTTAAAAATATTCCTTAGCATGAAAACTAGGATCTATATAGCCAATTTAAATATTGCATATGGTTTTGTACATGGAGCTGGAGAAATACTGCTCCAAATAATTTCGACTACAGAAGTGAAAATCAATAGAACAGAAGTTTAATAGTTGATGTGGTACTACTAATACCACATACAGTAGTGAAAAGTCTTGAGGTGCATGGGTGCAGCATATAACACCATGATACTACCACCATGGATGATACCTGCAATTAACATTTTCATGTGGCAGAGTAACAGTTGGGTACCATTATTTTTAAGTGACTTTTATTATTTGCAACATTGTACTATATTTTACAGATTCATCTCCTTTAGTAGAAAAATTGGTTCTGAGCTAAATTATGGTTTTCTTTCAGGAACACACACACACACACACACACACACATACACACACACCATTTAGCTCTTCTGAAATAAGAGAAGAGAAATCACAGTTTTATAAAACTCAATTCATGGGCGTTTTAGCCTACAAATCCTTTTGCTTAACAAAGCAATGTTAAAAATAGATACAATTGCTCTGCCTAGTTGGAATGACTTTAAAACTTATTACTTTATAAAAATATCAGCACACACAGGTAGAATGTCTTTTTAAATCAAATACTTGATGCTTCATAGTCACCAAAGTCAATAATCAATAGATTCCAGCAGAGATGAACAAGTTATAATCTGTCAAATAACATCTTTGAGAACTAGAGTATGACTGTGGTGCTTGTAAGACTCCAAAAGAAGCTATTTTGAGCTAGTGATCAATATCTTTCTTTCATTTGCCTAGTGGCTTATATAACTGTAGATAGGTAGGCTGCCCTGTGAATTAATGCATAGCCTATGACTGCGGAAGACTGATGAAATTAATCCTAGAGTTATTTCATATAGTGAATTTATAAAACAATTCATAAAAAACAATCCGTCTACCATTATATTGAGAAAGCAGATCTAATAGCATCACTATACTGTGCTTAATTAACATGTATTCAACGAGTGTTATAAATAATTTTATGCAATTGCCAATAACAAACTATTTTTGACCTAAAATAAGGGCAATTTTATATGGTTGAACCTAATATATTATGTGTTACTCCCAGTGATGTAGAAAGCATACCATGTTATCTCCATTCTGAATATTAATTCATTAATCAAACTCTTATTGAGAATCTGTGATGTAGGTAGCATGTTTAGCTTTTGGGGCAGATAAAAGACAGTCCTTGCTTTAAAGGAGCCCTCAGTCTAAAGAGTGTGGTACTTATAATAAAATGTGCTTATTAATGGAGGTAGTTGTGTTCTAAAGAGTGTGGCACTTATAAAGTGCTATTACATGGGTAGGTCTAGAGTGCCAAAGGAAATGCATCAGAGGAGACTCTAACACGGATGTGGTAGAGATTAGTCAAGGAAGACTTCCCAGAGGAAGGGATCTTTTGGTGGACTATTAAGCACAGTGAAAGGATAGCCAGAGGAAGGGAGGATGCAGTGCACAGTGGGAACATTTTTTAGCAGACCCAGAAGCCTGAGAGAGCATGATTGTGTGGGAATACTAGGTATCATTTACTATGCTGAAGCAGAAATGGTAGTGGCAGAGATAAAGTTGAAGAGGGATACAAGACATGTGCCATGAAGGATCTCTTAGACAAAATTAAGGAGTTTGGATTTTGTTTCAAAGTGAAGAGCTTTTGAAAGATTTTAAATAGGAGATTGACATAATCAGTTTATTTTTTAATTTTGAAATATACCATACACATAGAAGAGTGTATAAAACAAATACTGGTTAAAGAATAATTATAAATCAAACATCATGTAAACAAATCAAACAACATAAAACAAATCAAGTAAATCAAACATGATGTAATAGACTCCCAGCAAACCCCTATTTGTCCCTTTCAGATCACATACTTTTCCTTCCCCACCATAGGTAACCGCTAGCTACTATCCCACCTTTTGTCATGCACATTACCTTGCTTTTCTTTGTAGGTTTTCCATCTATCTGTGCATCTCTAGGCTATGAATCTTAGTTCTGCCTATGCTTCAGCTCCATGTATTTGGAGTTATAGCATGTATACTCTCAATCACCTGATTATTCTGCTAACATTGTGAGATTCTTTCATGTTCATGCATGTAGTTTATTCATGTAAATTGTTGTATAGTATTCTACTGTATCAATATGCCAATATTTACTTATCTAGTCTATTGTTGTTGAACATTTGGATTAAATCTATTTTACTTAATGCTAGTATAAATATAAATATAATATCATTTTTATGTTTATATATATTAGTTCTCATAGATTCTGATATTTACCGTTTTCTAGGATAAATAGCAAGGGAAGGAACTGCTGAGTTTTTGGGTATGTGTGCCTTTAATTTTACTAAATAATTCCAAAATATTTTCCCCAATCAGTTGCATCAATTTACATTCCCAGCAGCAGTATATGAGAAACTCTGCATCCTCAGCAACACTTGATTTACAAGTTTTTAAATTTTGCTAATCAGGTAGATACATAATTGTACTCATAGAAGTATTAATTTGCATTTTGCTGATTACTAATGAAGAAGAGCATCTTTCCATTTTTTGTTTTTTGGTAATTTGATTTTCGTCTTTTGTGAAGTACCTGCTCAAATCTTTTTGAGATGTGTCTTTCAAAATGATAACTAACACTTATTGAGTTCTCACTGTGTAATAGACACTATAGTAAGTACTTTACAAACAGTTCATCTTCCTAGTATCCCTATAATTTAGAGGTAAGGAAACCAAGGTTTGGAGAGGTTAAATCACTTGCTGACAATCACATAGTTAAGGAACAGTGGACTTAGCATTCAAGCCCAAGTCTTTCTGACTCCAGAATTCTTCAGTTTCTCAGTGTTTGGAAGGGGATTTGGTTGGAACCAGGGAGAACATGTAAGGTGCTATTGCAGGAATCCAGTTAAAAAAATAAGTGCATAAACCAAAGAATTGCTAGTAGGGCATATGTAACAAACAACTGGATTTGGTAATGAATGTGGTGGGCAAACAAGAGGAAGGATTTTAAAAGTCTCAAGTTTTAATACCTGTCGGCTAGGTAGATTCAATATTTGTCATACAATGTGTGTGTGTGTGTGTGTGTATGTGTATATATACACACTGTATATATATACACACACACACATTGTATGACTAATGTTGTAATATATTGTCATCCTTTGTACATACATTGTACAATACATTGTCATATATATATTGCACGTGTGTATATATATATATATATAATACAGATATTGTGGTAGGTACTAATAATTCATTTTATAAAGTCCAGGTATTATAGGTACTAAGAGTACATTTTGTGAATCTACAATTCAATGAGATGAATTTAGTTCACAGGCTCATAAATTTTAGGGTTTAAAGCAATGACACTGTTGATTTGGGTCAAATCTTCACTTTTTTTTAAAGATATGGAAGCAACTGCTAACGAGGGTAAGTGGCTTGTCCAAGATCACATGTTTCTAAGTGTCAGGTTAAGAATAGATACGATGCCTGCAAAAAAATGCAAAGAAATAACAACCACCTGGTTTTTAAATTAACGAGTGATGACACAATCAACCTATTCTATTTCCTAACCATTTCTCAGACAAGTCCTTTTTCATCTAAATCTGTTGTTACTGCCATAATTTAGGTCCTCATCATCATCTTTGGCAGGTTTATTTAAGTAGCCTAGCATACTATCTTCTTGTCCATTATTCTACCAGTGAAGCCACCAGACTTGTTATTTGATTTGCAGTTGTTACCGTATAATTGCCCTACTTAAAGAATTTTCGATATACTCTGTCATCCATGTAATAACTTCTCTTTTCCTTAAGACATGCCATACTTCTGGCCAGGTGGGTGGCTCAAGCCTTTGTAATCCCAGCACTTTGGGAGGTCAAGGCTGGTGGATCAGCTGAGGTCAGGAGTTTGAGACCAGCCTGGCCAACATGGTGAAACCCTGTCTCTACTAAAAATAACAAAAATTGGCCAGATGTGGTGGCTCACGCCTGTAATCCCAGCACTTTGGGAGGCCGAGGCGGGCGGATCATGAGGTCAGGAGATCAAGACCATCCTGGCTAACACGGTGAAACCTCATCTCTACTAAAAATAGAAAAAATTAGCTGGGCATGGTGGCGGGTTCCTGTAGTCCCAGCTACTTGAGAGGCTGAGGCAGGAGAATCACTTGAACCTGGGAGGCAGAGGTTGCAGTGAGCCATGATCGTGCCACTGCACTCCAGCCTGGGCGACAGAGTGAGACTCTGTCTCAAAAAAAAAAAAAATTATCTGGACATGGTGGTGGGCACCTGTAATCCTAGCTACTCAGGAGGCTGAGGCAGGAGAATCGCTTGAACCTGGGAGGCAGAGGTTGCATTGAATCGAGATTGCGCCACTGTACTCCAACCTGGGCGACAGAGCAAGACTGTCTCACACACACACAAAACAAAAAACGATATGTCATACTCCCATCCATCCCCAATTTAGATACTCATGACCTTTTAAATTGCCTGGAAACACCAGTGTGCTTCAGTCTCATCACATCTACTCAGGTGTTTCCTACCTCTGTGATTTACTTCATGCTGTTTATACTGCCTGTATTCACTCTGCACAGCCCTTACTTACTCCTTTCCATCCTTTAAGACGTTTGTGACTCTATGATGGTCTGGGGGCTAGCAGCATGGACATCTCCTGGAGCCTGATAGAAATGCAGCATCTGAGGTCCTACTACTCAGACAGACACACTGATTAAGAATCTGCATTTTCACAAGATTCCTAGGGGATTTAAATACATGTTAAAGTTTGAGAGTACTGTTTAGAATCACTTTAGATTTCATAAGATTCTATCTCCTCCTGGAAACCTCTCAGATCCCTTTCATCCAGCACTCAATCATTCTTGGTGCTCTCACAGTAACCTGTGCATTATCTACCTCACTGTATTACCATAGTATCTTATTATCTGTTTATTATCTGTTTGTGTCTGCTTTGCCTCCCACCTTAGCCAGGGGGTATTTTGAGCAAGACTCATCTTTGAATTTCTTATACCTAATACAGCGCCTGACACTTGATAGGCACTGCATAAATATTTATTGAATGATTGAAAAAAGAAAGAAGAATGAGAAAGAGATTGATATACAGAAAGAAACAGAAGCAGGACAAAGACAGACACATGAAGAAAAAAACACATAGCTAAAGAGACTTCCATAGAGACAAAAGCAGTTTACACAAAGGCATCACAAATTCTGTCTCTGGATACAATGTGGAAGGCAGCCTGGCAGAGAGTTCATAATCTTATTTAAATAGGTTAGGTAATAGCCTATGTTGTTTGCCAATCTCTCAGAAGAAAAATTTAACTTAATTGCTCATTTAACAGCATTGTTTTTTGATGATTGTTATTAAGTAAATTTTTCCAAAATTTGCCTTACTTTCCTAAACAAACTGTTGTTCTGTCATTTTTACTATTCAGAACCTGTTGGGAATATTATGTGTAGCTTTTAGTGCCCTCTATTAGGAATGACTTTCATAAAATGAAATGAGTCCTGAAGATTTTGTTGAGGATGGTGAAGATATAGAAAACATATCTTGTGGTGCACAGTCAAGAAAAATTATAGTGTTTTGCCCGGAGAAGAGAAATGAAGAGGAAAGATCGAGGCGGAGGGCGGCAGCGCTAGAGAGTGGAAGAGAGTGCAACTTACCAAGCAACTGTCTTCAATATTTAAGGGCTTTCATATGAAAGAGGCTAGAGGATGCAGGATTGTTTGTAAGTTGTACTGAAGGTAGAACTAAGAGACCAATGAGTAGATAGTAGGTACTGCACATAAATTTTTTTTTTTATTATAAGAACTGTTTGAGCCTGTGCTTTTTGAAAAGTAGTAAAGTTTTCATCACTGAAAGTATTTAACCATCTTCATGGTTGACCAAGTATGAAGAGCTTTTTAGAGATGATACTACTTTGTGTGGGAGATTGAACTAAATGACTGTAGGATCTAAGGTCCCTATTACTTATGAATCTATAGTTGTTCAGAGAAGTACAGGAAGAATGGGGGTTATAATAAAGAACTACAATAGTGGCTAACATTTATAGAGTGCCTACTTCGTGCCAAGCACTGTTCATAGTGCTTTGCATGTCCTAGTTCACTTGAGCCTGACAGCAATACTACTGAACATTCCTATTTTACAAAAGGCGAAGACAAGGCACAGACGATTTAGTAACATGCCACAGGTCATGCAGCTAGTGGTGCATGATTCTGACTCTGGAGCATATGCTTATTACTGTGCTGTATTCTTTGCAGTGTTAAAGATGAATATTGGACCCAAATAGAGCCTTAAAATATTGATATGGTTTGAATTCCAGGTAAGTATATGGATAAGAATTCCAAGGAATAGTAACAGGAACAATCAAAGTGAAGAGAAATAGAAATTAGCATAACAGATTTGTGGAATCAAATACCTTACAAATGAGACGAATAAGAGAATATTCAGAAATGTTTAATTCTGTGGTGCTGTTCTGTCTTGCTTCTCAATGGCTGCAGCAGTTACCAAGATGGGAAATTAAATCTTTAGGAGTATTTAACCTGGTAAAACTGATATAAGTAGCCCCAGACTATGTTCTGAATTTTGTGTTCCCTCCAAATTCTTATGTTGAAGTCCTAACCCCAAGGAGATGGTATTAGGAGATGGGGCCTTTGAGAGGTGATTAGGTCATGAAAACAGAGGTGATTTGGATTAGTGTCCTTATAAAAGAGACCCCAGAGAGCTAGCTAGTATTTTCCACCATGTAAGGATACAGCAAGAATGCACTGTCTATGACCCAGAAAGCGAAACCTCAGCAGACACCGGGTCTATTTGTATCTTGGACTTACCAGCCTCCAGAACTGAGAAATAAATTTCTGTTGTTTATAAGCTGCCAAGTTTATTGCATTTTGTTATAGCAGCCTGAATGGACTAAGACACTCTAGTATTGTATAAAATTTTTACAAACTTTTTTCCTCCACTGATTGATAGAACATGTAGCTATGTGTCTTAGGAAGATGGGGCTGTCACTGTTTGAGAGTTCCCAAGTAATTTGATGCCGGATCAGGAGCACAAATTCAATGCTTTCTCATAGAAATCGGGATTTTCCTGGAGTTTATTTGAAGACTGAGTAAGCGTCTGCAAAAATTTTAGGTTCTTCATAAAGAATTCTCTGTGTTTTGATAACCAGTATCAGAGGAACTAGTATTAAAATCAAAGTATGAGATTTTAATGAAAAATTGGTTAACATAACAAAGCTATTCAGGTTAAGACTTGAAAAATTTAGTGTATAGTTTAACAGCATTCATTTTATGTGATAATTTATTATTTGCATTGTAGATACCATAAATTTAAAGTTTTCTTTCTATTTGTACTTTTGGAGGGCCCAGGTGGTTTGTTAGTGCTTTAAATCCTGAGACTGACTTTTAAGCTCTTTCAAATTTGACTGGACAATCTTGATAGTATTGCTTTCAGAAAGTCACTTATAAATCTTAAGAATGAATGCAATTCTACTTTGGAGTTTAGTCTATTAAGATATATATAAATCTTAATAAAGATACTCTTTTATATTAAGACATGTGTGTGTGCACACACATGAGTACATATATAATATTGTACGCATTCCCTGCCAAAAAGATTGAATAAAATATATTTAGCAAAAACTACGTGAAAAAGTGGGTAGGAAACAATTTAAGCTATACAGCTGTGTTTAAACTGTGTGGGTCCACTTACATGTGTTTTTTTTTTTTTTTCCAAACAAACTTGGATTAAAAATACAGTATTCCTGGGATGTGAAACCTCCAGATACGGAGGGCTGACTTTTCCTACAAGGCTGATTGTTGGACTTGAGTATGTGTGGATTTGGTTAGAGACCTGAGGTCCTGGATATACCAAGGAATGACTGTATTTCATCTTTTGTGAGTTTCAGACTAATATAGTTAGCCCTCTGTGTCTGCAGTTTCACATCCGCAGATTTAACCAACCATGGTTTGAAAATGTAGTTAGGCCTATGATGGTTATGTCTGTACTGAACACACACAGACATTTTTCCCTTGTTATAAACAATACAGTATAATAACTATTTACATAGCATTTACATTGCATTAGGTACTATAAGTAATGCAGAGTTGACAAAGTATATGGGAGGATGTGTGTAAATTATATGCAGATACTACCATTTTATATAATGGGTTTGAACATCCTTGGATTTTGGTATCCTCCGGGGTTGTCCTGGAATCAATCCGGTGAAGATAGCTTGTGACACCTTTATATCATGTCATATGTTTGTTTGACTATCCTACTATCCTGTTGTCAACCAGGGTTCAGGTTAACAAAGTGAAGCATCACAGGCAATAAGCTCTCATTCATTGCACTTATTGTAGTTTTGGTCCTTTGTATAGATGTCTGACTCTGTGTTATAATTTAAGGAACCAAAACACATTCTGTTTTCATCTATCTCTGCTTCTGAACCTGATATCATGTATAAAATTTCCACCTGTTCTTTTAGTTGAAGACTTCAACCATTGCTATTCAAACAGAAATGTTATGAGGCAAATTGATTGGCTTGCTAACCTGATAAACTAACTTGAATTAAGGTGTGAATTGGTCGTAATGGATTTTGGATCATAGGTACTAACCACATTTGAATAAATATGGTGCATTAAAATAGCAGGACACTGCAGGAATATATAGGAAAAGTTTTTATATGGAGAGGGAATCAAGAATTGTCTAGAGCGGGGTGTTTTGTTCAAGATTTTTATGTGGAGAGGGAATCAAGAATGGTCTAGAGCAGAGTGTTTGTTCGAGTTTAGAAGATTTATTCATATAGTTTCTGGAAAAGGAAGAGCCCTTGAAGCTAGATTTTTATCCCAGCTATGTCATGAATTAATATTCCCTTGGGCAAGTCTTAATTTCTAAAGTGACTAAGACACCAATAGTTTCACCGAGTATATTGGAAAATCTCAGTACAGTTTAGAAATCCTGATTTCTAAAGGTGAATTTTAAAAGATTTCTCTCATAAGTAATCAATGAACAAATATTTGTGCACACCAGTTCTTCAATAGCAAAGAATAATTTCAAGGTAAGACAAAGCTGAGCTTCAACTGTATATGAGAGAATTGTAATAGATGGTGTCTAAATTTCTTTAATTGTAAAAATTATGTGGATTAAGTTGCACACAGATTGAATTAAAGAATGAGATGATACCTAAGCAGTCTCATCCAAGTAGGGTACCTTGGTGAGGGAAGCCTTGGCTAGTGAAGGACTCCATGAGGATGCAAAGCAGCTACGAGGGGAAGAGAGGGCTCAGAAGGCTATTAGAGAGGGACTTGCTAATGCACAGTTTTGCTTTAACTTTCCCCGTTTTGTTGTCTTCAGCTTAATTCTGCCCATTCTTATTTACTCTGAATCAATAAATAAGATATTTTAGCTATAAGAAGTCACTTCTAATTATTAAAGATGTGCTAAACATAAAGAAGATAGATAGTTTATGCATAGCCAGCCAAACTGACTACATCAATTTTCCAGGTTTGCATCATTCTTTATCCCAAAATTATCCTTTGCTATTGAAAGACTAGTGTGCACAAATATTTGTTTATTAATTTGCTTATAAGAGAAATCTTTTAAAATTTGCCTTTAGAAATAATGATTTCTAAACTCTACTGGGATTTTCTAACATATCAGGTGAAACTATTGGTGCCTTGGTCACTTTAGATATGATATCAATATAAACACATTTACATGAAGTTAACAGACATTTTCAATGGGCAGATTACTGTGGTAGAGTCTTGGAAGATTAAATATCACACAGTTCCTTCCTCCCTCCCCTCATATTCCCTGCTTCCCTTCCTTTCTCCCTCCCTCACTCCCTCACTTCTTCCCTCCCTCCCTCCCTCCCTTCCTTCCCTCCCTCCCTTCCTTCCCTCCCTCCCTCCCACGAATATTTACTGACTGTTTACTCTGTACCAGGTGCTGCAGAAACAAAGATAAATTTCACTTTGTTTCTAAGCAGCTCACTATTAAAGTAGGGGGCTTTGGAGGTGGGGAGAGAAAGAAGAAAATCTTGTGAATAAATCCCACACAGTAGGATAGTTTCTTTGATAGAAGTTGAGAGCAGGCATAGTGGCTCACACTTGTAATCCCAGCTCTTTGGGAGGCTGAGGCAGGATTGCTTGAGCCCAGGAGTTTGAGGCCAGCCTGGGCAATATAGCAAGACACTGACTCTGCGAAAAAATTAGCGGAGTGTGGTGACATGTGCCTATAGTCCCAGCTACTTGGGAAGCTGAGGGGGTAGAATTCCTAGAGCCCTGGAGGTTGAGGCTGCAGTGACTGTGATAAGCACTCCAGCCTGGGTGACAGAGCAAGACCCTGTCTCTAAACTCAACTTCTACCCAGGCATTCTCAAATGAGGTTCTGCAGAGAGACATGAGCCCGCTGCCCTCAGGCAGTAATTCTCAAACGTTTTAGTCTCATGATCCCTTTATATTCTTGAAAGGTAATGAGAAACCTAAAGAATTTTTGTTGTAGCCACTGGTATTTACCATTTTATAAATTAAAATATAAAATTGTAAATATTTATGTAATTTATTTAGAAATCAACGATTGTAAACCCATTACATGTTAACATAAATAATGTTATCTTTTTATGAAAACTACTTTTAAGAAATAAAAATAATTTAGTGACAAAGTGGCCTTGTTTTACACTTTTGCCCATCTGTTTAATGACTGCTTTTACAGAAGGCAGCTGAATTCTCCTATCTACCTATTGTTTCAATTTTTTGTTATGCCATACATCAAGTCACCTTTGGAAGACTGCCATATACCTGTGAGAGTACGAGAGTGACAATGTTGAACCATGTCTTCATATTATTTGGAATTAGTTTTGACTAATTTGGGGGCCACATGAAAAGGTCTTGGGGACACTCAGGGGTCTGTGTACTATACTTTGAGAACGACTGCTAAAAAGTATCTGTTGTATGTAATGAATAAATGTCTCTTTTATGCATCTAGCATGGCACTATTATGTAACACCCTTGAAAAAATCGAGAAAATAGTGTTTTGCTATTTAGATAAGGTACCATAAATGAGGAAGGCTGCCAGACTATAAGCCTCACAAAAGCAGGGATGTTTCTCATTTTCACCCATTACCTGTCACAAAATCTGACATAGAACCTGACTCTGGGAATCTCAGTGACAGAACATTCTAACAAGAGGGATGTACTTTCATAAGTCCCTGTAGTCCTAGGTAGAATGTGGTGAGTGTTACAAATAAGACTAAACATGGAGGAGCTGGAGGAAGCAGTCCTTTACAGATGGTAGGTCAGGAGGGCTTCATGAGGAAGACAGCACTGGGGTGGAAATGCGAACATATTTTGATAGTGCTGGAGTTGGAAAGGTAATTTCTGGAAGAGGGAACAGAATGATCAAGGAGCAGAGTGGGTTTGGAGTTCAGAAGTTTAGGCTTGCGTGGCTTATGCATAGGGGACATGGCATCAGAGACATGGCTAGGAAAATAGATTGGGGCCAGACTGAGGGAGGCCCTGAATGATCTGTGAAGGAATTTGGGGTCTGTTTCTATAGACAATGAAGAACCTCTCCTTTTTTTCTAAACTGGTTTAAGAAAATGATTCTGGCAGTAATGTTGGTTTGAAGAAGAGTGATAAGAGAGGCAGGATGAGCAGTTAAAAGGAAGGAGAGAGAGGGAATCCAGCTTGAACAAGAGGCAGTAAAAATCTGAGTAGGAGGGTCTCATTGTTAAAGAAGGCCCCAATGTCTCAGATAATTTGGAGTAAGAAGCTGTAAATGAGATAGAGTTTCACTCAAGGGCAGGAAAACACTGGGTTCTTTATGATTTCATTCTAGGCTCAGCTACAGTCTTGCTAAGCAATTATGCACAGGTCCTTGAGCTTTGGTTTCTCCATATGTAAAATGTAGAAATGGATTGCTTGCCTTTTTGTGTCACAGGAGTCTGTGTAAGGATTAATGAGCTCTTTGACAGGAAGGCACTTTATTAATCTAAGCCATCAATAATAAAAATGAGAATGTTTGCCAGGTTCTTTTGCTCCTATGTTGAAGGCTGCTATGTAAATATGAAATACTGCCTGGAACTATTGTCATTGTTAATAATAGTAAAGTGATTACCACAAAACGCCTACACAGCAAACTTGTTCTCAGTCAATTCCAAAGAGGCAAGATGAAGCCAGGCATGGAAGTTCATTCCATTTTGTTTATTCTGAGTCTTCCTTATTGTAAACTATTTTCCTGCTTAGTAGAGAAGTCATTTTAACAGTATTTGAATTTCATTGTATCTCATTATTTTTATCACTCTATTCTGGTCATGTATTCCATCGCTATCAGGGACATCATTATTCTGACTTTTCCCTATGCAAATGGAGATGGGACAACATTTGATGTGTCTAGTTACCTGCATCAGTGTTCTTGTCAATTTTGGCTGTTTTCTTCAGTTTAACCCATGGCTGTATAGTCTGTTGGTCAAGTAGGTAAACTCCAGAGTTAAACTGCCTGGGTGTAAATCCAAGTTCTATTATTTTACATGAGATCCTGGTTAAGTCACATAACCTCTTACACTTCAGTTTCCTCATCTGTAAAATGGTACTAATAATGGTGCTTTCCCATAAGGTTATTGTGAAGGTAATGAAGGTAAAGCTCATAGCATTAGGTGCTCAGTAGCTGCCAGGTGTTTTTTTTTTTTTTTTTTCTTTTTTGGTCAATTTTTATTACCATTGTCATCATGTCTTCTCTTTTCCTAATCGGGGTCCTTTACCATTCCTTGTTAATTAATTATTTGTCTTCTAGTAGTTACTTTGTGATAACATAATTGATCATGACCTTTTTATTACCTAGAGTAACATTCTAAAATATCCACAAAAATCTTAAATTTTATTCATTGCTCTTTCATATATTCCTCTTGTGCTTTTTCTCCAGCAAGTCAAGTACTTAATTCTGATATAAATATAAGGGATCTAAAAAGTTTGTCCTAACCATTGACAAGTATGATTTCCTATGACACATTGCCGTCCTCCCACACAATTGTCCTGTAAAGAAAATTGGCTTGCCATTTTCCTTTTTGGACTCATGTATTTATTCTTTTCTCAAGATCTATATCAGTATGTTTCTGTTTTTGCTATTGATCATGTCTCTTAAGACTTCTAAAAATACCTTCCCATATTGTCTCAGATTCATTGAGATCTGTTTGGAACATACACCAAGCCCTTGGTCTAGAGTGCAGAAGCTACAGCCAAGTTTGTGTTATGCTCAGCAAACCAAAGCTCATCTTTCTAATTTGCACAAAGACTTCAAGAGTATATTGGACTAGTGTGTGATCCTGTTTCACACCTTATCAATTGTTATCCATTAGTATTGTTAAGTCATGACTGTAAATTCCTGCGGGTTTTGGCTAAGTATATCATTGGCAGATTCTCCTTTGTGTCATAGTTACATAGAATGAATACTCAGCCACCATCTCTCCCTGTGTTGTCCATGACTTCCTTGGGTCATGAACCAAATGAAATCAATGGTCTTGCTTCATGTGAAAAATTGATCCATATTTGCTAATAGTGAATTATATTCTATTCAAATCGTATAGGACATTAAAAATGACTATTGAAAATGCCTGCTAGTAGAGGTGGAAAATGATTGAGTAGTAAGGCAAAACAGAATATATTAGCATTTAATCAGTTCTTTTATGATTCTAGTATTGAGTCTTTCTCTTAGTCACACTGGCTTAGAAACTGTTTAGATGAACATACCAGAAGGGAGTTTCCTTTTTGAAAATTGTTATCCTCTATCTGGTATTAGGTCACAGAGATGAAAATTTAGCACCTCTGCTTTGTTTACTTTTTAGTATGGGGTATACTTACCTTAACCACATACTAGATGTGTGATATGGTTTGGCTCTGTGTCCCCACCCAAATCTCATGATGAATTGTAATCCCCAAGTGTCAAGGGAGGGACATGGTGGGAGATGATTAGATCATGGGGGTGGATTTCCCCCATCCTGTTCTTATGATAGTGAGTGAGTTCCCATGAGATCTGATGGTTTAAAAGTGTAGCACTTCCCTCCTTGCCCTCTCTCTCCTGCATTGCCGTGGTAAGGTGAACTTGCTTCCCCTTCACCTTCTGCCATGACTGGAAGTTTCCTGAGGCCTCCCAGCCATGCTTCTGTGCAGCCTGATGAACTGTGAGTCAATTAAACCTCTTTTCTTCATAAATTATCTGGTCTTTGGTAGTTCTTTATAGCAGAGTGAAAACGAACTAATACAATATGTGATCTTGGCCAAGTTATCTAATGCTGTTCCCTCAGTTTTCTCCTTTGTATATTGAAAACAATAAAAGCATCCATCCCATAAGGTGGTTGTGATAATTAATTGAGGAAAGAGTTGTAAAGTTATTAGAACTATGCCTGGCACAGAGCAAAACTTTAGTATCTTTTAGCAAGTATCATTACCTACTTGAAATAATATAGTAGTTAAGAGCTTGATTCTGGAGTAGATTGGTAGGCTTGAGTTCTAACTCTATCATTTGTTGCCTAGGTAATTTGTGGATTCACATTTCTGAGCCTCTGTTTCATGTAAATTGGTACAGTAAGAATATCTACCTTCCAGGGTTTATATGAGAAATAAATGGGAAGCACTTAGCATAATTGCTCATTGAATATTAGCTATCATTTTTTATAATCCTTATGACACATGACTTATATAATAATTATAATAGCAAATACTTATGGAGAACTTATTTTGGGTCGGCAATATCTCAAGTATGTTACATATACTATCTCATTTATTCCTCGCAATATCTCCAAAGAGATAGGTGCCATTGTTATCCCTATTTTACAGATGAGTAAATTGAGGCACAGAGAGGTTAAGCAACATTTCCAAGGTCCTACAGTGAGAGAATGGTGAAACAAAATCTGTGCATTTATCCATTATGCTCTACAACAATAAAGAAAATAGTTGAATATATTTGGAAAAGAAAATTAGACTGTTAGGCTAATGACTGAGGCTCTCACTGTGTCCTGACCTTTTTCAAACCCTGAATCTATTAATACGGTCAGATAAATCTGGTTCAAATGAAGATTAGTAGGTAGCACTAAAGAAGAAAAGAAGGTAAGGCAACCTCTTAAACACCTGAAACCTCAGTGGTGTGTGTGTGAAAGTGAAGCCTTCAGTCCTTTTTCCCCAAGAAAAGCTCGTTTTATCTTGAGGATGAGGTGGGAGCATGGTTTACTTGAATATTTCCAGTCTTATTTAGCTTCAGCCTCTTCTTCCCTTAGTCACTGCATGCCTCCCTTAGTCACTGCATGACTCTGCCTGAGGCCCCAGGAAGTTGTACACATTTGCTTTAGACCCTGAATGTCCCTGGTGATATTTGGGATGACCTCTTGTACTGCAGCCCTGCCGATACACTGTGTGTAATAGAATAGTGCCTGACTGCAGAGTGTGATTCCTAAGGGCTTCTGCTTTCAAGTCAAACAGAGCAGATTCAGATTCTCAATCTGCTTATATGGGCAAATTAGTTAGCATTTTTAAGACTTGGGTTTTTTTTTTTAATCTACAAAATGGGCATGTAGTACATACCTGAGTATTTGAGAGAATTGAATGTAAAACGTTTTAATACTGTGTCAGGTAGGGAATTTTGTCAACACTAGGCACTAAATTTTGTTGTTAACACTAAACACTAAAAACTTTGAAAAAGATTGGTTTACTTTGGATCATTACCAAGCACTTTCATCACTGAAATAACAAAATAAACTCAGTTGTTATCATGACAAATGCCCTGGGAGTACTTTTCAATATAATAAACTAATTTTATTTCTTCATTAACATGTGTACTCCTGGGTGAACCCTACTAGGACTGGGAAGAGCAAGCCGTGGAAAGGCTATAGGGCTTGCAAGTACAAGAAAAACATGTGTCTATAAAATAGTATACTGCTGTGTATTTATCTAAGTCAGTATGTGAATGCAGAATCTGAAGCTGGACTCACCCCCAGAGCATGGGAGTCCCCACAAGAGCATGCCCCAAACTGTCCTGAGATGGGGCCAGTTGAGATTCCAAAGAAAGAAGCCCAAATGCCAGGGTGATCTGTCCAAAACACTTATTAGGCGAACTTACAGAGGGCTGCAGCAGTCCTTGAGATACACAAGACAAAAGGGGTGTTCCACGTAGGTTTGTCTGCAGAAGTGGGTAAGGGTAGGGAGTTCATATGAGGGTTTCAGGAATTCAGCTCAGGGCTAGAGCCAGTTTCTTTTAGTGTTTTGGACAACGACCTAGATGCCTTTATTAGTGCTTAGGAATGTTCAAAGCCCCAGTTTGGGTTCAAGCCTGCTGGGAAAAACCTGCGTCTGGCCGGGTCACGAAATGGTCAAGGCAGTCTGAGATTTTCGGTTAGGACACAGAAAGAAGGTGTGTGTGTGGGAGGGGAAGTGGGGGGACACTACTGTGAATGTGCTCTGTAGATTCTCAACTTCTCTGCAAATCTAAGATATTATTTTTATAATTTCCACAGGAAATCTGAGAAGATTAGTTTAGTCAAGGAAGGCAGAGAGGAAGATGTCTTGCCATTATATCTTAAGGAAAGTAGATGGATAGGATTGGAGGAAATTGGAATTTGAGCAATTAGCTGAAAAATGACAAATGTATATTGTAAGAGCATATCTGATAAGGAAAAAATGACCAGTCTGATAGTACTGGATATTTGACATATCTATCTGGGCAAATCAATGGAGCCTTGAGTGCTTGGTAGGGAATTCTGGGTGATATTCAGTTGGCCTCAGCACATCGGTTCTTGGGTTCTCCAGGGAATTAGCAAGCAACATTTTCTTTACTGCATGTGGAATGGCAATGGCAGATTAATTGTGTCCTCTACTCCAGCTCTTGATCCAGGCACTTATACAAGGACTATTTGCCATGGTCCCTCCTCCTAGGTTGCAAGCTTGCTCTGGATTATCTGATCATGGTGGGTGCAGATGTCTACCATTTTGAGGACCCATAGTTCTCACCACTTTCTATTTCCCCATTCTGTTTTTAGTGTGAAGCAGTTTCTCCTTTACGATTCTCCAAACAAAGAGACTTACTATATACTTTCTTCTGCATATCCACTCACGTAAATGTGGATATAGAGTAATTTCTGGGGAGTTAATCTGAATTGACTCATATGTGATTAGCACTTCCTTATTGATCAAGGTGACCACCAACCTCTTATCATTAGTGCATAAAATCATTTTTAAATTTAATCTATGGCAAGACTTCTAGCTACATTAAACTGAACCATGTAGAGGTAAAGGTAATCTGAAATGCACTGTCAGTTACCATATTGCTTCCAAGAACAGATTTTATTGTATTTATTCATTCAACAAATATTTATTGAGTATCTACTATGTGCCAGGTCCTGTTCTAGCTGTGGGAATACAGTAGTGAATATGATTAAAAAATCATTCCTGGCCAGGCGTGGTGGCTCATGCCTGTAATCCCAGCACTTTGGGAGGCTGAGGCAGGTGGATCACGAGGTCAGGAGATTGAGATCATCCTGGCTAACATGGTGAAACCCCATCACTACTAAAAATACAAAAAATTAGCGGGCACCGTGGTGGGCGCCTGTAGTTCCAGCTACTCGGGAGGCTGAGGCAGGAGAATGGTGTGAACCTGGGAGGCAGAGCTTGCAGTGAGCTGAGATCGTGCCACTGCACTCCAGCCTGGGTGACAGTGCAAGACTCCATCTCAAAAAAAAAAAAAAAGTCATTCCTGATGTCGTGGAGCTTATATTTTGGTGGAAGAAGACAGAAAACAAACTGGATGAATAAATGAAATATTTTTTATGTTAAATGGTAGGAATGGTCGAGGAGAATTTGAGCAGAAATATGGAATAGGGAGTGTGGTGGAGGGTTTCAGTTTCAGATAGAGGGATGAGGGAAGACCTCCATGGCATGTCATTGAGCAAAGACCTTGTTTGATATGATGTCCTAGGCTTGTATTCTCCCTCTCTTGATGATTCCATGTTTGTCCCTTCCAAAGCTGTTACTTGATAAAAGTGGAAGGAGTTTCTGGATAAGACTGTCCTCTGTTCAGCAGTCTGTGGGTAGCCCCAATTACTTGATAGAAGCTCCAGATAAGTTCTCAAGAATCACTTACAAGAAAAAGTGGGGTTGTCAGGCTTAAGTTAAAACATGTAATTCTGCTTAAGATCAGGTCTCAGATAGCTAAGACCAAGTTCTGGAGTTAGTTATAATGGTTTATCTTACCCAAAATACCCACACCACCAATTTAAAAGAAAACAATTTAAAACATTTTTGTGTTATCCCTCCTCCATAAAATTGATTCTGCCCTTAGCAATTATCTGACATTAATTTATAGAGTAATTTCATGTTCTAGTTGTTTTCTCAAGACATTTCCTTGTTTATCCATTTACTATTTGATTTTAATACAAATTATAATTTTCTTTTTATATTAAAAAATCTTTTGATTCTAGTTTGATTTCCTTGACAAATCTCCAGTCAGGGGGACATCTCTGACATTATATGAATAATGTAGTTGATACAGTTGGGCTCTGTGTCCCTACCCAAGTATCATCTCAATTGTAATCTCCACGTCTGGAGGGAAGGACCTGTAATCCCCACATGTCAAGGGAGGGAGGTGATTGGCTCATGGAGGCGGTTTCCCCCATGCTGTTCTTATGATAGTGAGTGAGTTCTCACAAAATCTGATTGTTTTATAAGCATCTGGCATTTCCCCTGCTTACACTTCTCTCTCTTGCCGCCATGTGAAGAAGGTCCTTGTTTCCCCTTCACCTTCTGCCATGATTGTAAGTTTCCTGAGGCCTCCCAGCCATGTGGAACTGTAAGTCCATTAAACCTCTTTTCTTTATCAATTACCCAGCCTCAGGTATGTCTTTATAGCAGTATGAAAAAAAAAAACTAATACAGTACTATATTATTTATGGCAGGGCATGGGGAGAAAGAGGGAGAAAGAAAGGAGTAAGAGAAGAAGAAGAAGGGGGTGAGAGAGGAAGAGCAAGAAGATAAAAAGCAAAAATATTTTAAAAACCATATTTTTAGTCTGCCATTTCTATTTAGCAAACTTATCTGGTTATCTTTTATTACCTGGGACTCTAAGGCAGAATCATTACAGACAGATTTTAAATTTAAAAAATTATTTTTCACATATTATTTGTATACCAATGTCTTGTACTTGTTTCATATAATGACATTTGCCTTTAGCTTCTACAACCTTTGCAGTCTTTTAGTTTGAATAGAGTTTGATGTCTACTGCAATGTAACATGTACAACAAATTGTTAATATTTCTTGACCAATTCAAAACATGTATCAGGGATTATCTCAGCTATTTCATAGATTACCTTTCCTTTCGTTCAGGCTATGGAGATGAAATTAGAGGCGCAGGTTTGGTGTGTGGAGATGGGTATTGACAGTCAATTCTCCAAGATAATATAACAGGTGAGTTCTGATAGGCAATGATGCTGTCTTTCTCCTTCTTTTCCATTATGTATTTTCCTGTTGGCATTAATGATATTCCTCTTCTTCTACAGATTTACATACAAATATATATATAACATACATGTGAAAGACTATTATTCTAGGCATTGAGTTCAGAAAAGGTCTTGTCCTCAAGAGATTATAGTCTGGTGAGGGAAACAGACATTTTCTTTCATAGTAGGTATCACAGTTTCCAATTATTTATTTGCGTGCTAACTTTCAATATTTGAATAAATTATAAGAAAACAATATTTTCAGGAGACTGCAGTTAGTTTTTTTTTTTTTGTTTTTTTAATGAGCATAGGGTACTGAATATACTGTGGGTGTCAGAGGAAGTCTCCTTGAGGAAACGTGTTTGGATAGGAATAGTCAGATGAAGTGGGGGGGCTTGTGAGGTGGAAAAAAGTTCCAGGCTGAGGAAACAGCATATGTGAAGGTCCAGTGGGGACAGAGATTTGAAGAGATGAAAGTTGTGTAAGAGGGAGAGGGATAATAAATGAGGCTTAAGAAGTATGCAGGGTCAAATTACATTGTGAAGAGCTCTGTGGGCCATATTAGTCATGACATGGAAGACTTTTAAGTGGAGTCACAGACACAAGCAGATTTGAGCATTTGAAGAGTGCTGTCTTTGCTATGTGGAAAATGTTTAGGGAAGGATAATACTGACAGTGAAGGTACAAGGTGATCCAGGAGAGACATAGTGGTGACCTAGACTAGACTGACACAGTTAGAAGAGGAGGGGATGTTCTCAAAAACAGTAAGGAGGTAGGTAGAATCTGCAGGACTCGTTTGCATTTGGAAGATGAGGGGAATGACAGTCAGGCATGATTCTTGCTTTCTGGCTTGGATGCCTGTGTGGGAGGTGGTTGCAATTTTAGAGAAAGAGAACACTGAGGAGGAACAGGCTTGGAAGGAAGAAGTTGAATTCATCTGTGGACATGTTGAATTTGAAATATCCAGCAGGCAGTTGCATACATATGTTTATTGTTCAAGAAATAGGCATGGGCTGGAGGTTATGGTCAGTCCTCATCACTAAATAGGAGGATAATGGGGCAAAGAGAGATTCTAGGAACAAACCTTGACAAATACCAACGAAGAAGAAGTGACCAGAGAAGAAGCATAATGATAATAATAATAATAATAATAATAATAATAATAATAGTGGTAAAAGTTAAAACATATATGACACTTACTATGTGCCAGGCACTGTGTTATGTGTTTTTACATATATTAGATCAATTTAATCTTCTTGAGAGGTTGGTGCTACTGTGATCCCTGATTTTACAGATGAAAAATATGTGAGCCCCAGAAAGGTTAAGTAACTTAGAGACTGTCACCAACCAGTATATGGTAGAGCTGATTTAAAACCAGGCATCCTAGCTTCAGAGATTGTGGGCTTTTTCTGTATATTCTACTGGAAAGCATGGGAGTGCACTGTCCAGAAACTCTGGGAAGAGAGGGAGTTATCAGCCTTGTTGCTGCTTAGAGGTCAAGGAAGATTAAGGCTGAAAGTTGCCCCTTAGGTTTAGTGACATTTGCCATTTATAAGAACATGCTTGCTGTCATGACAGCCTGAGAAGGCAGACAGCAGTAGGCTGAGGGCCTCCTGGGAGATGAGTAGTGTAGTGTAGATGATGCTGTCCAGAACTTTGGCTGGAAGGTGAGGAGATAGGACTAGGAGAATTCTCAACTCCTCATGACTGGGAAAAAAAGGCATGGAAAGGATTTGATTTCGGGGCAGAGCAGAGAGGGGTTCTTCATGAGAGGAATGAAATTGGTTTGATGCCTATCAGAACTCTCCTGTTATATTATCTGAGAGTATTGACTGGCCCATTTCTCTTATTCTAGAAATCGTTTTCTAGAAGGAAGTGGGTATGGCCTAACATATTTATAAAGTAATACTTGATACATGATTAGTTGACTACCATACAATGATTAGTTGACTACCATTACCTATCAGTCAGCAGCCTTAAATTTGGATGCAAAACCTATGGCCAGAAACAAACAGATTTGTGACTTCTCTCTTGAGAACCTTGGGAACAAATACATTATGAATTTTAACCAGCCATGAATGGAGTGCTTTCCTTGTAATTTCAATCAGGTTTAATTTTGACCATAGGCTTTTGTCTAGGTTGGTTAGATCACCATCTCTGTTATAACCTCCAAATTATTAAAAAGCTCTTCTGAAAGATTTTGTGGAAGGTTACAGCATGAAATGGCCTATTTCTCTGTGGGAAGGCAGGGCTCAGGAAAATGTGACAAACGTCACAGTGGAACTGTGCTGTGTCAAACCACAAGTGGTGCCTCCATACGAAGGTGGACTGAAACGTATCCTCTAAAATTAGGTGTAATTTCATGGGTGATATTCTTTCCTTTTTCTATTACTGAGAGCTGAGATTACTGAGAACACTTTTACATTGAATGTTAAAGCATGTTGATTCTACACAGTTTTTTCTTCCCAATCCTAAATCCACAGCATGTGTTTGATGAGATTTTAAAACTTTTTAGAATAATTAAAAAAATAACTTCCCAATGAAGGAGAACGATTTATAAAATGATGCATTTAAATGTAAAGTTTCATTTAAGGTAAAGTGTTATTTCAAACAAGTTTATTTAAAGTTTTATTAAACTTATTTAAATGTAATATGCATTTAAATATAATTTATTGTTTTAATATCTTAATTTTGTTGTACTTCTAGTTTGTGTGTGTTGAAATATTTGCAGTATATTTGCATATTATTTGAAAGAAATTGTGTACCATAAATGGAGCTTTGCTATTATGGCTAAATGCACATTTTTACGAAAAATTGTGAGATTATCTGCTAATAACTCCAGAATCCCATTTAGTCATTAAAAATGTAAAGGGAATTAATGACAGAAAGATACAGTTAATGATTAAATGAAATGTAGTTATAAACACAGCAAAGTATAAGCAAAAGCAGCTAAAGCATCAATTTGGTACAGCTTTTTTTTCCTTCTAAACAGGCCTTGTAGATAATTATACTTCTTGAATCATTTGTCACATTGTACATTTGTTCACGTTACCTATAAAGCATATTTCATGAGGTTCATTTCATGATTGATTTGTTACTCTTAATAAAAAGTGCTTGAGTCTGCCCCTGTTAAAAGAATTCAGTGACTTTTTGTTTGAGAAAATTCATAGCGAATATTCTTTGTTGGATGAAAAACAGGGCAGTGATGCCAACTGAGAACATTTTTCTTTTCAGTTCTGGGACTGACTTTGAGAGAGAAGGAACACCTTGTGCTCTCATGGTGCACTGCTCACATCCTAAGCTTAGTATCTTTTCTGAGAGAGATAAACATGTGGTTTTTCCAGTTTGGGCCTATTCTGACAAGACTCTGCTGTTGAGTTTATAGGCTGATTAAAAGGTACAGAGGGAACTCTGTAATTATACTCATACTTGAACATGGCTATATATCATGTTTGAGAAATTTCCTGTATTCAAAGAAAATAACCAAGCTGGTCCTATGTTCTGTTTTGCCTGCGTGCCACTAAGTGAGAAAATGTATGTTCCTTTCCTGCTTCAGCTGTTGTTTACTTTGTACAGAATTTTCTACTCCTTTGAAAACGACCATTTTTCTGACTGTTATGGTTTGGTGAGAGTCTGAGAAAGGCTTTGGCTTTAAGAACTTTCCTGGTGGTTTAAGTCAAGCTTGAGAGAGAAAGTCATTGTTCTCCCTGTCCTCATACTTCCCTTTTCAGCTTCCTTATAAAGATGGGTAGTTATGACCTGCACTCTAGCTAAGTTTATCCCAACAGTCTTGAACTACTTGTCAACATTTATGTTTTCCCACTGGTATTTTTTTTCAAATCATTATTCATTCAACAAATATTTATTATCTATTACATGCTAGCTATTGTGCTGTAATTCTAAGATGAAGATGAAAAGGATAAAGTATTTACACACCATCTTTTTGTATCCAGAAAGAACACCAACAAGTATGTTGAACATATTTTAATTAACTTAAGAATTTAAAAACAAATTTAAAACACGAATTCCCCATTATGGCTATGTCAAATTAACCTATAGTAATGAAAACAGCAGTGGTCTCTTGTATTAATCGGTTCTCACGGTCCTATAAAGAACTGCCCAAGGCTGGATAATTTATAAAGGAAAGAGGTTTAATTGACTCACAGTTCCACATGGCTGAGGAGGCCTCAGTAAACTTACAATCGTGGCAGAAGGGGAAGCAAACACATCCTTCACATGATGGTAGGAAGGGGAAGTGCTGAGCAAAGAGGGAAAAGCCCCTTATAAAACCATCAGATCTCGTGAGAACTCACTCACCATCATGAGAACAGCAGCATGGGGGTAACCGCCCCCATGATTCAATTACCTCCCACTGGGTCCCTCCCATGACATGTGGGGATTATGGGAAATAGAGTTTGAGATAAGATTTGGGTGAAGACACAGACAAACCATATCATCCATATAGTTTATCTTAGTCTGTACCAGGGCTTCCCTTAGGAGTGAGAGAGCAGAGAGGGAAACCTAATGACAAAGATAAAATTTGTGTTGAAAGCCTGCTGCTTGCATCTGCTTTGATTCACTTGGTAAATCCTATTAGGTTGAGAAGTTCATAAAACTAGCAGGCTTCTGAACTATTTATGAATTTGTACTTAAACACACACAAAAAAACTGAAAACAAGCACTGTATAAATTAGTTCCAATGGAAAGACATTGATTATTCTGAATGGACACAGCACAATACACCTCTATGTGACTTCTCACACGTGCAGATTCTCATTTTCAGGGATACGGACACATGTGTACACACACTCATATACAGCCACACATTCCTGTGTATTCTCTTTGCCGGCCCACCAAACTGAACTTTCCTGAATTAGGGACATAAAATTCTACTAAATTAAAAGTCTGGAGAATATATGCCTCTGCCCATCTTTATCCCAGTAAGATTGAACTATTAGTGGCTTCATTGCTTGTGATATTTATAACATTAGGTATAATTTCAAATTAGCATTTGAAAATAATATAATAAGAGACATTCTTAAGATATGATGGGTTTTCCCAAAAAGTGCTATATTGACTAATTGATTTCATTTTTGGAAGGTAGAAATGAGGTTATCGGTGGAGACTAGAGGATAAGGTTATTCAGCAAGCCTAAAGAAGAAAGGCAAATTGTGACTCCGGATCTCTGCATAAGCATATGGCAGATGGCACAGTGGAGAACAAGGTGATAAGAACAGGCAGAGAAAAGTCACACTGTCATAAGCCCCAAACTGGGATCTCTCATTGCTGCTGGCTTGGACCAAGCTCAAGACCTTGCCCTTGCCCATAGTAAAAAGCTGCAGACAGTAAAGGCTGCACATATCTTACTTCTTACAATACAATGATGGCTGCATCCTTAAATAAAATTGTAATATAACTGCACAATTTAGTGTCTCTAGATTAAATGTAGTTTTAATCTCTATAATAATAAAAATATAAAAAAGGGTAGAACCAAGAGATCAGTGAATTAAAAACCAATTAATCAGCTGACTGAGATGTGCTTAAATATATTTAACACATTTGTGGAGAAGGTTACCATACCAATAGAGTTTACAACATTTCATACACTTTAAATAAATATTGATGTTTGTCTTAGTCTATTTTGTGCTTCTATAACAGAATACCACAGACCAGATAATTTATAAAGCACAGAAGTTTATTTTTTCACAGTTCTGGAGGTGGAGAGGTCCAAGAACAAGGTACCAGCATTTGAGGTCTGGTGAGGGCCTTCTTGCTGAGTCCTCACATAGAAGGTAGAAGGGCAAGCTAGGTGAATACTGTAGGAAGCCTCTTTTTTATTTTTATTTTTATTTTACTTTAAGTCCCGGGATACGTGTGCAGAACATGTAGGTTTGTTATATAGGTACACATGTGCCATGGTGGTTTGCTGCAGCTATTAACCCATCATCTAGGTTTGATGCCCCCTCGTGCGTTAAGTATTTGTCCTGATGCTCTCCCTCCCTTTGCTCCCCTCCCCTGACAGGCCCCAGTGTGTGATGTTCCCCTCCCTGTGTCCATGTATTCTCACTGTTCAGCTCCCACTTATGAGTGAGAATATGCGGTGTTTGGTTTTCTGTTCCTGTGTTAGTTTGCTGAGGATGATGGTTTCTAGCTTCAACCATGTCCTTGCAAAGGACATGAACTCATCCTTTGTTATGGCTGCATAGTATTCTGTGGTGTATATGTGCCACATTTTCTTTGTCCAGTCTATCATTGATGGGCATTTGGGTTTGTTTCAAGTCTTTACTATTGTAAATAGTGCTGCAGTAAACATATATGTGCATGTGTCTTTATAGTAGAATGATTTATATTCCTTTGGGTATATACCCAGTAATCAGATTGCTGGGTCACGTGGTATTTCTTGTTCTAGATCCTTGAGGAATCGCCACAGTGTCTTCCACAATAGTTGAACTAATTTACATTCCCACCAACATTGTAAAAGCGTTCCTATTTCTCCACAGCCTTGTCAGCATCTATTGTTTCGTGACTTTTTAATAATCTGCATTCTGACTGGCATGAGATGGTATTTTCATTATAGTTTTGATTTGCATTTCTCTAATGATCAGTGATGTTGAGCTTTTTTTCATGTTTGTTGGCTGCATAAATGTCTCCTTTTGAGAAGTGTCTGTTCATATCCTTTGCCACTTTTTGATGGGGTTGTTTGTTTCTTTCTTGTAAATTTGTTAAAGGAAGCCTGTTTTATAAGGGCTTTAATCTCATTCATGAGGAAGGAGTCCTCATGACCTACTCACTTCTTTAAGGCCCCACCTTTTAATACTATCACATTGGCAACACCTGAAGTTTGGAGAATGCATTCAAACCATAGGAAGATTTTATAAGAAATAATTTTTGTTTTATATTATTATTATTACTATTTTTGAGCAAGAGTCTCACTCTGTCGCCTAGCTGGAGTGCAGTGGTGTGATCTTGGCTCACTGCAACCTCCACCTCCTGGGTTCAAGCAATTCTTCTGCCTCTGCCTCCCAAGTAGCTGGGATTACAGGTGCCCACCACCATGCCCAGCTTTTTTTTTTTTTTTTTTTTTTTTTTTGTATTTTTAGTAGAGATGGGGTTTCGCAGGGTTGGCCGGGCTGGTCTCAAACTCCTGACCTCAGGTGATCTACCCACCTTGGCCTCCCAAAGTGCTGAGATTACAGGGGTGAGCCACCGTGCCTAGTCAGAAATAATATTTAAAATGTGTAGTAGCACACTACTTAATTAAATAAGCATTATGTAGGATATTGAAATAATGTTGCCCTTCAAAGACCTGTATTCAATACAAGAATGAAACTTATAAATATTTAAACATTTGCAAAAAAAAAAATAGTAATTCCGGGGGAAGTGTTGGCTAATACAAGACAGACATTTTACTGTGGCATGCTGGCTCGGACTGAAGAAAAAATTCATATTTTTTAAAAAATGAGATAAAAGTGAGATAATTTTTTGGGGGGTGAGATAATCTGTGCTAAAAAAAATTAAAGGTATCCCTGTTTGGTAAACTTCACTTGGAATATTCAAAGTCTCCAAGATTTGTAAAATTTAATGAAATATTTGACTTTAGGCTGGGCACAGCGGCTCATGCCTATAATCCTGGCACTTTGGGAGGGTAAGGTAGGGGGATATCTTGAGCCCAGGAGTTTGAGACCAGCCTGGGCAACATAGTGAGTCCTCTCTCTATCCAAAAAAAAAAAAAAAAAGTTAGCTGGGTGTGATGGCACATGCCTGTAATCACAGCTACTCTGGAGGCTGATGTGGGAGGATGGCTTGAGCCTAGGAGGTCGAGGCTGCAGTGAGCCATGATCACATCACTGTGCTCCAGTCTGGGCAACAGAGCGAGATGGATTCCCTACTAAATGAAATAAAAAGACTTACAGTCCTTGTATATTACATGCATTCCTGCTGCACAGATATAAAGAGGCTCTTAAAGTTCATTTAAGAACGCTGAAAGTAATATAACAAGGAACAAGGTTGTTAAATACTTACAGTGTAGATTTAAAATCAAGTAATTGTGTGTATTTTCTGCACCACTGGATGTATTTATACAATTGTTAGCATAAACTGTGTGTTCCATTTTTCATTAGCAATTTTATCTCCCTACTGAATGCTAGACTTTTAGTTGTTATTTGTTATAGCTTAATTTGTTTCCCAACAGTGAAAAGAGATATGGACTTGTAGATTTTCAGCTATTTCATCTTACAAAGCTAGTGTAACCTGACTACAGATGACTCCAGGGGTATATTACTTTAAAAGGAATTTGGACTATTACTCAGCAGTCTGTAAGACACATTCTTTTTTCAGCATTTAGGGGGAGTTGAGAGAAGCTATGGCAAGCCATCTCACCATTAAATCTCCTCTACACCACTGCTGCCCTGGCTCAGACCCTTACCATCTCTCAGGGAAGCCATTGCAATTCCTTCCCTATTGGTCCTCCCCACAGTGTGACTTATCAGACACACTGAAATCGGAGTAAATTTTCTAGAATAGATTAGACCATGTCTCTTCCTTGCTTACATGCATCTAGTAGGTACTTCCATAAAGCCGACATTTTAAAGCACAGTAGTCAAGTCACATAGTCTTGCCAGCCTCATCTTCTGCCCCTGTGAACCCGAGACCCTGCTTATTCCCCAAACAAGCCATGTTCTTTCATGTGTTTCCTTTTGACTGGAATGTTCTATACTTGTTAACTCCAGCCTCTGACTGGGTAAGGCACATACATTTTGCAATGTCATTGCCTCTGTGAAGGTCTTCCTGGAGTTTCCCACACCCAACAAAAATATTGCTGTATTTTCTTGGTCCCAGTAGCTCTACAACATACCTTTATTATAGCCCTTAACATTTATTGTAATTTTGAAATGTCTACTTCCCTTTGACTGAGAAATTCTCAAGGGTAAGGCTGTTTTCTTCTTGCTGGTCCTCTGACATGCTGCATGAACACAGTAAGTGCTCAGTATAAATTAGTTGACAAATGATTAAATTATGCTTAGAGTTTTTGCTTTATAAAAGTTTAAATATTATTTTCGTTGTGTATAATTTATCCTATTTTATAGTAACAAATATGTATTACTATTATAAGTCATTTTAGCATTGTTTAAGGAAATAATTATGGTGACATGAATTAAGGGGCAATATTCTATTCCAAATTGTTTTTACTTAAGAGCTGCTTTACATTGAAACTGCAACAAAAATAGGAATGTTCTAATGTCATTTTTATTTTAAAATTCAGATACAATCATATCTTTTTGAAATCTATTAATTCTTAGGTCTAAGCTCATGCATTTTTATAATTAACACCCATAAATAGGGCTGTATTTAGTAACATATTTGTTGATGATGTTAATTCAATAAATGAAATTTCAGAGGCAGTGTAGTATGGTGGTTAAGCAAGCTGGCTTTAGAGCTAAACTGGGTTTAAATATTGCCTCCACTAATTACTGGTTGAATAACTTTCAAAAGCTACTGTGCCTCAATTTCTTTTTCTTTTGAATGGAGATAATAGTAGTGACCTTCCTTATAGGATTGTTTTGTGAATTAATTATTTCATGTAAAAGTGCCTGGGCACCCAGTAAAGTCAGTAAGTACTAACTCTTATTATTATTGTTCCTATATTACTGTACTCATTTCTTCCTCTGCGATCTATGAAATCCTGGTTACTTAATTATTGGTGTGGCGTGCTTTATTTTTTTATGAGTATTTTCCAGTACAAGTTGCAGCTTTAGTTGGAAGCTCATAGGTATAGAAGAAGATTAAATTAAATTTATAACGGAGAGAGAGTTGGAAATTAGAAACTAAATTGAAATCTCTATTTCCTTTGTGTAAAAGTCCTTGTCTGAAACAGTAGGCAATTTAGAAGTCAATATGCACAAAGTGCAATGGCTCAAGTCTGAGAGCTTGTTCAGACTGTAAACTAAAAACAATATTGAAATGGACAAGTTTTGCTATGAAGAGCGAGTTTTATAGTCTATGTGTATATGTGTCTGTGTGTGTGTATAAAGATAGTATTTTAGAAAGTACCTAGATTGCACCTAGATTGTAAGTAGAGGCAAGGAATTCATAATGAAGAATTCCTGGAAAGAGGACTAAGAAATTGGAGGGAAACAAGTTTATTAATAATGCTCTTTATGATAGAATTTATTCGATGGATTTTATGGATAATGTGAGTTTCTCAGGTTTATAGAGATAGAAGATATTCTTTTTAACCTAATAATTTATCTGATTATTATGTGAGCAAAATGACAGAAAATAATTTCTCAGAGGAAGGAGAGATAAGACTGAATGAATGATACGATTAATATTTTCCCAGCTCTAATCATACCTCTGCTTATCTGCTGCCTTTTTTATTGGACACCCCCTTCTAGTAACTATCAAAAGTAGTGTAAGGGACCTGAAAACAGATTACAGATCTTTTTTTTTTTTATTTTTTTGAGGTGGAGTTTCCCTTGCTCTTGTTGCGCAGGTTGGAGTGCAATGGCGCGATCTTGGCTTACAGCAACCTCTGCCTCCTGGGTTCAAACGATTCTCCTGCCTCAGCCTCCCGAGTAGCTGGGATTACAGGCATGCACCACCATGCCTAGCTAATTTTGTATTTTCATTTTAGTAGAGAGGAGGTTTCTCCATGTTGGTCAGGCTGGTCTCGAACTCCTGACTGCAGGTGATCTGCCTGCCATTGCCTCCCAAGATGTTGGGATTACAGACTTGAGCCAGTACGCCCGGCCTAAACTAGCTCTTATAATGTATAAAATGCCCTTCTCTTAAACTCTGATGTTGATGTTGCTTCTCTAAAACCTTTGCTGGGAACTTTCTACCTCAAAGAGAAGCTGTACAGTTTTATTATACTATTTAGATTTAGTTATTTCAGTTTTATTATACTATTTAGATTTGGTTAGTACCAGAGAATTATTAGTCTAATCCTGCGTTCTAATGATGGCAAAGAAATAGTCCTGTGACATCCCACTTGAATTTCTTGTAAGTAGATTATTTCTCTTTAGATTAAAATATTATTTTCACACAAATTTTCTCAATGTATATTTTCTTTAGTGGTTCAACTCTTAATTATTCTGAAATCGACTTTTGAGTTATATGCCTAAAAAGTAGTATACTGTTGAATAAAATAGCAAAATAATTTTTGATAATGCTATTATTATATTGGATCTTCTTTCCAGGCACTAAAGCCTCAGAGACTATGACTGGGAACTTTGTGTATCTTTAGTTTAATTCTTTTCTAATTACAGTCATCTCTGGAATTTCTAGATTTTGTATAGACTGCTGTAGGAGTGATTATGATTTTGAATCTGATAGACTCGGTTTAAACATTGATTCTGAAACTTGCTTTTTATATGATCTTGGACAGGTTAGTTCTTCAAGATGCTCAACATGATTTGGTGAGATTTAAATGTGATTACCTACATAAAACACTTAGCTCAATGCCTGGCACAGATTGGCAAACACCACTTCTAATTGATGTCAGATTTGTGCCTTGCCTTACCTGCCATGAATTAACAATAGAAATAAAATGTGACCACATTTAGAGACTTTGAGATGACACAGATCTTGCTTCAAATGGACTGTAAGGAAGAGAGCAAAGAAAATGCTTACCTTTCATTACCAGCACTTCCTTTCCAGCATGTGTGATGATAAATGCTAATTTTTATTTATCTTTGAGACGGAGGCTCCCTCTGTCACCCAGGTACCCAGGCTGGAGCACAGTGGAACAACCTCAGCTCACTGCAACCTTCGCCTCCCAGGTTCAAGAGATTCTCCTGCCTCAGCCCCAGAGTAGCTGGGACTATAGGCGCATGCTACCACACCCGGTTAATTTTTGTATTTTTAATAGAGATGGGGTTTCACTATGTTGGCCAGGTTGGCCTCGAACTCCTGACCTCAGGTGATCCTCCCGCCTTGGCCTCCCAAAGTCCTGGGATTACAGGCGTGAAGCTCGTAATGCTAATGCTAATTTTTAAAATGGATGATTTTCTTCCCTGATATCTGAAAAGTAACATTTTTCTATTTCCTGGCATAAATATTTCAAATATGGAATGACTTCGATGAGCATATAAGCCACATTTATTAGCTTTAAAAACCCCAGGAAAGAGAATGGGGTTTACATCTTATTACTTATCAGTAATAAGATGCTGTAGTAGCATGAGAAATAATCCTTGCCTGATAAAAAACCATCTGAAACAAACAGTAAACCTCTGCTATTGCTGCTGAGTCTCAGAACTGGGCACTTAGTCATACAAACAAACGTGGAATTGAAATTGAATTTGGCCACAGGAGTGCCTCCAAGGTACTGTCACTTCTTCCCTTTTGAGTTCTTCAAAGAGGTCAGACTTGAGCAGAAGGATGTTAGACTTTTTTATAGGCATCGTTCAGGTTGGGTTGCTTCCTCCTCACCAATTAATTTATGTTAGACGTTCGTAACTGCACATCTCCTTTTTTTGTGCTGCTTTATTCTCTTGAGTTCTATAAATAGAATCTCTGCAGAATGTATGCTAGCTGACTAGATTGTGTTCTAAAATGCTTCATGTGTAAGAGACATAGTCTCCTGTGAAGTGAGAAGCTGATGCAGAAAAGAAATGCCAAGGACAAACAAATGCAAATTTTTCTGCTGTTTTTCTGATTTGTAAACAATGTTGTCAGAAGCTGTTCCTTAAATAGTTTCTCATGACACAAAACATGCTACAGTGCTGCTTAAACATGTGCACTAATTTGGGGCTATATTTTAGTTATCATGGATTAAGACATATGATTTAATGGAATTATGAATATTTGATTACAGTGGCATTTAAAATTAATCTGATTATATTTTACAGAACTCAATTTTTCTATTTAAAAAAGGAGATCTAGGATGGGTGTGGTGGCTTATTCTTGTAACCCCAGCACTTTGGGAGGCTGAGGAGAGAAGATTGCTTGAGGCCAAGAGTGTGAGACCAGCCTGGAAAACATACTGACATCCTGTCTCTGTTTAAAAAAAAAAAAAATTAAAAAATTTAAAAGGAGGTATGTTACAAATGAGAGCAGTACATATCTGTCTTGGGGTTACAAAACAGGTTTACAATTTACTTAGGATATTTAGTAGATCCACTCATATAGATTCTTTTTTTTTTTTTTAATTATACTTTAAGTTTTAGGGTACATGTGCACAATGTGCATGTTAGTTACATATGTATACATGTGCCATGCTGGTGTGTTGCACCCATTAACTCGTCATTTAGCATTAGGTATATCTCCTAATGCTATCCTTCCCCCCCACCCACCCCACAACAGTCCCCAAAGTGTGATGTTCCCCTTCCTGTGTCCATGTGTTCTCATTGTTCAATTCCCACCTTTGAGTGAGAATATGCGGTGTTTGGTTTTTTGTTCTTGCGATAGTTTACTGAGAATGATGATTTTCAATTTCATCCATGTCCCTACAAAGGACATGAACTCATCATTTTTTATGGCTGCATAGTATTCCATGGTGTATATGTGCCACATTTTCTTAATCCAGTTTATCATTGTTGGACATTTGGGTTGGTTCCAAGTCTTTGCTATTGTGAATAGTGCCGCAATAAACATACGTGTGCATGTGTCTTTATAGCAGCATGATTTATAGTCCTTTGGGTATATACCCAGTAATGGGATGGCTGGGTCAAATGGTATTTCTAGTTCTAGATCCCTGAGGAATCGCCACACTGACTTCCACAATGGTTGAACTAGTTTACAGTCCCACCAACAGTGTCAAAGTGTTCCTATTTCTCCACATCCTCTCCAGCACCTGTTGTTTCCTGACTTTTTAATGATTGCCATTCTAACTGGTGTGAGATGGTATCTCATTATGGTTTTGATTTGCATTTCTCTGATGACCAATGATGGTGAGCATTTTTTCATGTGTTTTTTGGCTGCATAATTGTCTTCTTTTGAGAAGTGTCTGTTCATGTCCTTCGCCCACTTTTTGATGGGGTTGTTTGTTTTTTTCTTGTAAATTTGCCATATGTAGAAAGCTGAAACTGGATCCCTTCCTTACACCTTATACAAAAATTAATTCAAGATGGATTAAAGACTTAAACGTTAGACCGAAAACCATAAAAACCCTAGAAGAAAACCTAGGCATTACCATTCAGGACATAGGCATGGGCAAGGCTTCATGTCTAAAACACCAAAAGCAATGGCAACAAAAGCCAAAATTGACAAATGGGATCTAATTAAACTCAAGAGCTTCTGCACAGCAAAAGAAACTACCATCAGAGTGAACAGGCAACCTACAAAATGGGAGAAAATTTTCGCAACCTACTCATCTGACAAAGGGCTAATATCCAGAATCTACAATGAACTCAAACAAATTTACAAGATTCTTTATTATCCAAAGTTCTAAGTCATTTATACCATTCTTTCTGACAAAAAGTGTAGATATTCTATTTGATTTGGTTATTAGAGTATTTGAGAGCCTGGAATAGAAATAAGCCTCACTGCTGAAACTGTGAATCAAGTTCTATCACTGCAGGCTCTCATTAAGGTTTTGAACTATAATACACTGTAGTTGCAATTGCATCCCAACAATCTAGGTGCAGTGGAACCTTCTCTCTTTGGTCTCATAATTTCTGAACTATAGATTGGGAGATATATTTTCAAATTAAAGACCATGCTAACTGGAAAAACCTAAGATATCTAGCCTGATAGCTACATTTTACGGATGTGAAAAACCACAGATTGGATGAGTTAGCTGACTTGTCTAAAGTCATACAGCCACTTAGTAACAGAACTAGACTCCAGGTTTCATGCCTCCCAATACCACCGTTGCTCTTGAAGTTTGACTACTTCTCATTACTTTTAAGAGCTTTCTCTAAGGAGACAACTTTTTGAAACATCTGAGTCTGCAGCAGAGACTGAGAAGGACTTGGGTTTAAGTGGTATATTTTGGAAGTCACTTCAGAGGGACAGGAGTGAGGGAGAGAGTAGAAAGAGAGATAGAGGAAGAGGTTTCTGCCTTCGGCAGTAGGGCTTGATTGATCAAGACTTCCTGAAAGCAAATTAGGTACCCCAGGGTTGTCTTTACAAGGACTTGAGGCAGAAGCACTTGGGAGCATTAGCTGCCATCCCTCATTGATTGAAGATTGCCCCTGGGGACATTAACTCTTCTAGTACTTCAGAATGGGCTTGTTCAAGGGCTGAGCAGATTTCCTTGGAGTTGAGAAGGCCCCAGCCATAAAGAAGAAAGGTATGGTGCCTCCTGGATTCAGGTTGCTGCCAAAAAAAAAGTCATGTCTGAGCTTGTTTGGAACTGTCCACTGCAGCTGAGGCTGAAAAATCAGAGATGAGTGAAAGGAAGTGGCTAAGGGCACCAATAGGGGCTGACTTTCTCACAATAGCACGTGATTGCACTGCTTCAAATTTTTACCATGGAATGATTTAGAAAGTTGCATCCCTTATTCAAGAGTATTTATTCTAGTTATTTTGATGAATTTTCTGAAATGGAGAAATGTATGTCTCCATCCTTGCTAGGTGAGGAATGTTTTCAGTCTTTGGACTCTGAAATGAATTTTCAGCAGTTTCTCTCTATAATTCCTGTTCTGTTCTTCTTCACTTCTGGCCCCGGCACGGCTTCTCCCTTTACCCTTCTCAGTTAATTTGCCTGCCTACTTCCCATATTCTCTTGTGTTCCCTAGTTCTCACCTCCCAGGTCCACCTTACTTGTCTTCCTTTATCAATAGATTTTCCATTCTCCAACCAAAGTTTTACCCACCCTGTTTCAGTGGAAGTGATGTATTGAAATGCTATTTTAATCTTTTGAAACTTTGAACTGAAGAATGAGTGTTGGTCCCTTCTGCTATTTAACTTCTGAGATACCCTCCAACTCAGAGGTTCAATAAACATAGATTCAATAAACATAGAAAACTCCGCCTTTCTACTTAGAGTTGGAAGGGACTTTAGAGATAATCTAGGCTGTCCCACTTTAATTTTCAAGTGAAGAAGTGCTATGGAGAGAGATTATGCAACCCGTTCAGGTCCCACAATTAGTAATGGCAGGGCTGTGATGATTACTTAGGGATCTTTCCAATGTGTCATACTGCCAGCCTAATATAAATTATTAATTTATGTAAATGTCTGTAAATTGCAAACTTCTGGTGGCTAGAGGCTAGATCTATTTACTTGATTTATGTAAGTGCTACCATAGGCACAGTAATAGATAACATAGTAACTGTCAGACAAGATCAGAGAAACCCTTCAAATGATGCAAGGAAATGGGGGACAAGGCCTTTCTGTCATCTCTTCTTCTTTTTCCACTGTGTGACTTTGGGCAGATTATTTCTCCTTATTATATTATTTAGCTTTCTCATAGGTCTTCCCATGGATTACTGAAGTGTTTAAATCTATACTTTAAAATGCATGGGGCAAGAGAGCCTAAAATCAGCCAATTTTTTATAATTTTGAACTTTCTCTAATTCAAAATTTGAAACTTTCTCTAGTTCAAAATAGTTTTTTTAGTTTTGTTATGAGTGGGTTTCTCCAAATACCCCAAATTATCATACTCCTTTAAAAAATGTAGGCAACGAAAGCTTACTGGAGAATATTGTTTATTCTCCAGTGGTTACTGCTATTTTGAATTCTACATAAAATCAACCCTGAATAGGTTAGCTGCTATATAAAATGGAATACTGTCCCCTCAAAATTTATGTCCACCAGAAACCTATGGATGTGATTTTAATTTTATTTGGAGAGACGTTCTTTGGAGATGTAATCAGGTTAAGATGAGCTCCTACTGGATTTGAGAGGGCCCCTAAATCCAATATAATTGGTGTCCTTATGAGAAGAGGGAAATGTGGACACAGAGACACAGACACATTGGGAGAAGGCAATGGGAAGACAGAGGCAGAGACTGGAGTGATCCAGCTACAAGGCAGAGAACTCCAAGGATTGCTGGCAACCACCAGAAGCAAGAAGCAAGAAACGAGGCTCCTCTAGAGCCTTCAGAGAGAGCATGGTCTGCCAGTAGCCTGATTTCTGACTTACAGCCTCCAGCACTGTGAGAGAATAAATGTTCATTGTTTCACACTAAGCTTGCAGTATTTTGTTATGGCAGCTCTCAGAAACTAATAGAGATGCTAAAATAGTATAGCAAATAATTTCCAGGATTATTTATGGCATCCTTATGTAGCCTGGAAGAGGTATGAGGTCAACCAGTCAAGACTATTTCTTGAGTATTTAGCACCTGCTCACTAATATGTTAGAATTAATATGTTAGAATTAGTAATATGTTAGAATGTAGATGGTGTGAAAGAAGGAAAAGACAGAGTTTGAACTCTAAAGGAATTTATAGTAGATTTGGGTATATAAATACTACAAAACAGGAAGCATAATCAATAGATAATATGGCACTGTACTGATTAGAAGTGCAGTAGTATTTCAAAGAAGAAGACTTCAATGTGAGCTTCAAAGAAATCTTCCTAGAAATACAGTATTTAAGTCTGGCCCTGAGAGGTGGGCAGGACTAAGGAGGGCAGAGTAATGGGCATCTTCTAGGGAGGGAGAAGAGCCTGAACGAAAGTACGAACGTGAGAAGGAACCTCAGATGCATGGGAGGCTGATCTAATTGGAGTTTTGATAATTGAGACTAGGAGAGAGACTCTAATAGAAAAGGAAAAGCGTAATAGCCCAGATTCATAGTGGTGCCCCAGAGAACGTGTGACAAAACGTGGTTTTGGAATACAACTTTGTCAGAGAATGCAGCAAACTGGGTGGCAGTGGTGGGCATGCCTCTTGGAAGGACAAACCTCTTTTGGATGTGCCAGTGCCCTGCTGTGTGATTTTGGGCAGATTATTTCTCCTTTATGGACTAGATAGAGACTGCAAACTGAATTACTTTGGGATAAATCCATGTTTAGTAAGGCTCGCACATGGTTAAAAAATTTTGAGTATTAATTAGAAGCTTTTTAAAATCCAGCATTAAAAAATCCCTCTCATGAAAAATGATAAAATCTGAAGCATAAGGTGGGCATTTCTACTACGACAACAACTGGCTGCCGCTAATGCTGTTAGGATGGCTCGTGTGTTGTAGGTTGCCGGGATTCAGCTCAGCTTCCTCATGCATCTGCCATACCTGTGTAGTCCCTGTGGGCACTCGAATTTGCAGCCCCTGGAACAATCTCTGTCTGCCACTACTGCTTTCTTAGTCAATGACCATTTTCTTACCTGGGATGAAAATCATATCACCTTATAAATTATTGTTCATCTTAATAAAAGCAAAATGCTTTGCTTTTATGTCTTATTTCGACCAATGAGAAATAATTGCAAATTCACCTGTACGTTAAATTCATAGTGTTTTTCTGTGTGCATGTATATGCATATGTGACAGGGAGTCAGAGACATACATTGAAGTTGTATTTTATTGAATTTACTGTGAGATATCTCTGGAAAGGATAATTTGTACGTAGATATTATTAGTCATATGACCAATTCAGATTTATGTTTATATGTCAATTCTCTCTCTCTTTCTTTCCTTAAGAAAAAGTTGGTTTTAAGTTGTTTGGTCAATTTTACTTTAGAATAGAAAAAAATATATAAATGCTAGGCTTTAATGCGTTGCAAAATTTTTTCAGATGTGAATATTATTTTTGGTGCATGCAGTAAGTCATGTATTGCTAAGGATTTGCTATGCTAATATACTTCCATTTGCTATCTCTTTTTCTTTGTTGTATGGTGTAGTGTTTGATATGATTTGCATCGATTCTGGAGGAATGAAAATTTCAGTGTAACATCAGCATTAGGGAGTAGCAACAGTGTTTGTTACAGAGGCATTTCTAATGAAGATAACACTCTAGCAGTGACGTCCTTTAAAAAAAAATTTATAGACAAATGTCATTTAAGAATAAGTATAGAGATTTACTTGCACAGAAGAGAAGAGTCTTAAGTATACAACTTTTTACTGCTTTGGGGAAGAAAGTAATACTTTATTTTGTATTTCTATATATCTCAGAAGTATTAAAGACTTTTTCAATAAGTCTATTTGAAGAAAAGTTAATATAATCTGCATTTGAAGTTGAGTGACTTCTGTATACCTAATTTTTCTTGCTTGATATGTCTGTGTCAGCATTAAAAATGTATTACTTTGCCAAGGTTATATAATTTTGGTTATTTGCATTAGAAAGCAACCCTGTACATACACATAAATAAAATTAACAGGCAAAAACTATTATGGTACTATATTCTTAATGCTAATTTGACAATATACTACATCATAAGTACTCTAGAAAATGTTTACATTGTTGGGTTTAGTATTTTCCTCTCTGAAATGCATTTAAATATTTTTTAATTTTTTAATTTTTTTGTAGGTACATAGTAGGTGTATATGTTTATGGGGTACATGAGATATTTTGATACAGGCATGTAATGCATAATAATCACATCATGGAAAGTGGGGTATCCATCTAGTCAAGCATTTATTTGTGTTACAAATGATCCAATAACTCTTTTAGTTATTTTAAAATGTACAATTAAATTATTATTGACTATAGTCAGCCTGCTGTGCTTTCAAACGCTAGGTCTTATGCATTTTTTCTAACTATTTTTTTGGACCTATTACCATTAACCACCCCCTCCATGCCCCCCATCCCCCACTAACCTTCCCACCCTCTGGTAACCATCCTTCTACTCTTATCTCCATGAGTTCAATTGTTTTGATTTTTAGATCACATAAATAAGTAAGAACATGTGATGTTTGTCTTTCTGTGCCTTATTTCACATAACATAATGACCTCCAGTTCCATCCTCTCAAATGTATTTTATGTGTGTCATCAAAGACTATATAGGGATATTCATCTATTGTAATGTATAATAGCAAAAATTATAAGCATTAGAATTTTTTAAAAGTATTTTAAACATTAAAAACATTTAAAATGTTCATTAATAAGGGATAGGTTAAAAATAATTCTATGTGTTGGAATACTTTGTAGACATTAAAACATAGAAAATGTTATGACACAAAGCTTTCATTTTAAGAGGAAAGAAATAGAAGATTGTGTGTGTAATATGATCTTAAGTTTGTTATGCATATCAATATATTCCCTTATCACTCTAGATGGTATTATGGTTGATTTGTAATTTTTTATGTTATATATCTAAGTATTTTCCTTGCATGTATTCTCTTTGTAATCAGAAAACAACAACAACTTCTATTTCTATTGAGTTATATGCAGTAAGGTCATGTATCTTAAATGTACAGTGTGATAAATTTTTGCACATGTATATACCTATCGGGTTGGTCCATTTTCATGCTGTTGATAAAGACATACCCACGACTGGGAAGAAAAAGAGGTTTAATTGGACTTATAGCTCCACCTGGCTGGGGAGGGCTCAGAATCATGGTGGGAGGTGAAAGGCACTTCTTACATGGCAGCAACAAGAGAAAATGAGGAAGATGCAAAAGCAGAAACCTCTAATAAAACCATCAGATCATGTGAGACTTATTCACTACCATGAGAACAGTATGGGGGAAACTGTCCCCATAGTTCAATTATCTCCCACCGGGTTCCTCCCACAACACGTGGGAATTATGGGTATATAATTCAAGATGAGATTTGGGTGGGGACACAAAGCCAAACCATATCACCTATGTATCCACCAAACGGGTCAAGATCTAGAATATTTCCAGGAGCCTGGAAGGCTCCTTTGGGCCTCCTTCCAGTCAATACCTTCCAAAGGCAATGGCTCTTCTGACTTCTGTCATTCTAAGTTAGTTTTGCCTGTTCTGAACTTGATATAAATGGCATTATATAGTAAATACTGTTTTTGTTTCTGCTTTTCACTCAGCATTATGTCTGTAAAGTCCATCCATGCTGTTTTTTGTGGCTGTAGTCTGATCTTTTGCATTGCTTGTAGGATTCCTTGTGTGAATATATCCAAATATATTTTATCATCTCTACTGTTGATAAACATATGTGTTGCTTCTAGTTTTGGCTCTTTTGAACGTTCTTGCACTTGACTTTCAGTGAACATATGTACTTGTGTATGCATCTGGGGTGGAAGTGCTAGATCATTGGATCCCTGTATGTTTAGCTTTGGAAGATACTGCTATACAGTGTTCCAAAGTTATTGTGACAATTTGTATTCCTGCCAGAAATGTTTCTGAGTTCAGTTGCTGCAGTTGCTACTTGGTATTATTGTCAGTTTTAGAAATGTTAGTTATTATTCTGGATGTATAGATATCTTATTGTGGTTTTAAACTGAATTTCCCTAATGACAAACAATGTTGAGAATATTTTAATCTGCTTTTTGGCCACTTGGATGTCTTCCTTTGTGAAGTGCTTATTCTACTATCTTGCCCACTTTTAAAAAACTGAGTTGTTTTTTCTTCCTGATATTGTAGTTCTTTGTAAGTCCTCTGTTGAATAGGTAGATTTCAACATCTTTCCATGTCTGGTCTTTATACTTTCTTAACAGAGGCTTTTGACTGCAAAAGATTTTTAATTTTAATAAGGTTCAATATATCAACCTTTTATTTTTATAGTTATTGCTTTTATGTGTGTTCTTTTGAAGAAATTTTTGCCTATCTCAAGGACATAATTCCTCTTACTTATTTTCTAGATGCTTTTTAAGCATTTACATTTGGGTCTGTGATCCATTAGGTGTGGTGTCAAAGAAAAGATTAGAGTTCATATTATTTTGTTTTTCAAATGCAGATTCAATGGACGCAGAACCATCATATTCCTCACTGCATTGCAGTGGTATCTTTGCCATTAATCAATTGTAAAAAGTCTATCTATCTATCTATCTATCTATCTATCTATCTATCTATCTGTGTGTATATATATGTATTCATGTATTTATATATGCATATGTATGTATATGCCTACATATTTATGTACATGTATGTATATGCATACATATTTATCTACAAGTGCATGCAAATATGTATATACTTGCAAAAAACAATAAAGAATTTATGCTCATAAGCTTAGAATACCAGCTTAAATAATATCAACGCCAAAAGTACACATAGCTTTGTGTTCCTTACACTAATGCCAGGAAATTGCTGTGAAATTGAACATAGACAATCCAATACTGTTTCTCCACTATTAAGTTCTTAAGTATAAGACTGACAAATCAATTTCCTGTCTGGTCGGACTGTCTGATGCTGGATTCTTCTGATTACAAAACACTCCTACTGTCGTTCCCTGAATTCCAGCTAAACCAGGAACCACTGTAACATGAATTTGGGAAATGATCTTTGTTAGATATCACTTAATATCCTGCAGTCCCTATTTACATTGTTTCACCTAAATCATTAACTCAGAGAATTGTAGTGAGTTAGACTATGTGAAAAACCTTAAATTTATTGTGAAAGAGTTTGAATTCTAATTTTCGGACAGTATTCCAGATACAATGTAATACATTTGCTATTCACCTTTCAACCAGAAGTCCGGCAAGTTTCAGAAATATTTCCAATAAGTTGCTTTATATATATGGTGAGGAAGGAGCACTTGGAAGGACATTATGGGTATTTTCATATGTGAAAACTAGTCACACGTAATAAAAATTAGAATATGGTATATAGAGTCCAAGAAAGCAAGTACTATGATGACTAAATAGAATTACTAGTGATGCCCATGTTAGTTTAATATAAAGAGCAGCATTTAAAACCATTAGTTCTGTCCAAAAATAGAAGAAATTGTTTCATGTGGTCACAAGCTGCTTGTCACTAGAAGTGTTTAAACTGGATAACCAGTGTCAGGATGAAGGAAGGATGCCTCAATTGGATTGGACAATGGTCTCAAACTTCCAATTCTATGTCCATATATATTTATTAGTACAGAATGCTCACAGTACTGACTTGTGAGTTTATTAGTTTTGTCATTGTTAATTCCAGAAGAAATCATGGTCAGATAGGATAAGGATGTATACAAAATAATAGTTTTATGAGTCTGCCCCATTTTGAGATGCCTTCCTTCTATTGACTATTTTGATTCTTTTATAAAATAATAAAAGAGAAGGTGTAGAAGAACGAGAGATAGAGTCTGATCAAGGGATTGATCTATTTGTTTCTTATGAAATACAGTGATTTTAACACCCAGACAGTGTCTTCACACTTCCTGTCTTTTGCCTGAAAGTGGAATTCTTCAGTAGTCCCAAGGGTTCTGGATCCTGGGACCAGTGTGATTCTCTTTTTAGAGAGGCATGTGACAGAGGGCTTGCCTTTGACATAACCAAATGTCTGTAACCAGAAGCAGGCAACACACCTAGGAATAAAGAGTCTCACCATTTCTACCATCATACTTGGGGTAGAAACTACTAGATATGTAGACTATTTCTGCAAAGGGAGAGTTAGAAGTTGTCATCATTTGCTGACAAAATGTAGTTAAATGTAGTTACAGTCCTTTAAAGTCTCATTTGCTCTCCACAAAATAATAAAATCTGTTTTTCATTGTGACAGTGTTGAAGGTAGAGGTCCTCAAATTCCAAACAAGAACTATCCTAAAGGTATCCTATAATGTAAGATCAGTGCCATTAAAAGAGTTTATATAGTCATGATGGAAAAACTGAGAATCATAAAAGAGGTAAAGATTTACCTTGGATTATCTATAAAACTAATGAATAATAAGACGAGAGCCTAGGATTTGTGGTTTATAACTTTCTCCTCCTTAGTATTTTATCTTTTAAGCTTCCTTATTAATGTTGAGTGATTTTTTGTTGATATTTTATGCTATTCAAGCAATATGTGTTACATTTGTTTGCATATTAGCTTAGATGTTTGTTTTTCAGGACAAATATGCACAGCCCACATGGTTGACTCTGTTGGGGTGCATGTGTGTGTGTGTGTGTGTGTGTGTGTGTGTGTAACTTAAAACTGTGTAATCATATAGTGCTTGGGATCAGGTGTCTTAATATTGTGTATCTGTGGGTCTGACTTTGATCTTGGACTCTTACAGGAAACCTATATAACAGCCCATCTTAAAAGTAATGTTCTAATGTTCTGACCTGTGCCACAGTAGGAGATGTGGAGTAAATAATTAAAATTGCCATCATGAAAAACATTCCACAGCAGGAAAGGAATAAAGAAACTTCCTTGAGAAGAAAAAAACCACTAAATCACACAGTGAGAAATTAGGAAAAAAATAACAGAGAGCAAGCCATCATAAATAGTGTCTCAAGGAAGTGAACTATATATTAAAAATAAGACTCAAGTTTAGGAAGGTGAAAGCATTTCAATAGATTTCAAGGCTGCCAGAAATTTTAGAATCAACTTCTCCCTTGACATTATATACTGGTATTTTCACAATAGTAATATCATATTTATGTTGCTTATAAGAAAGTTACTTCTGGTAAAGCCAATGTACTATGCACGTTGATCAGAAACCTTCACACTTCATCAAGTCATTCAGTCGTATATTACTTGGTATAAAAATGGATGACCCATATTCAATAAATATATTCTCTGTATTTTCAAATAAAAGCCAAAATAGAGGGCATTGCAAATTCGCTTAGAATGATGTTACTAACATATGACTTGTGAACCCAGAAAATCAGAGATAGGTCTCAGTTAATTTAGAAAGTTTATTTTGCCGAGATTTAGGATGGGCCTGTGACACAGCCTCAGGAAATCCTGACATGTGCCCAAGGTGGTCGGGGCACGGCTTGGTTTTATACATTTTAGGGAGACATGAGACATGAATCAATACATGTAAGAAGTACTTTGGTTCCATCTGGAAAGGTGGGACATCCTGAAGCAAGGGCAGGAAGTCTAGAAAAGGGGGAGGGAGCTTCCCGGTCAGAGATAGGTGCGAAATAAGTAGTTGCATTCTTTTGAGTTTCTGATTAGCCTTTCCAAAGGAGGCAATCAGATAAAGCATGTATCTCAGTGAGCAGAGGGATAACTTTGAATAGAATGGGAGACAGGTTGGCCTTAAGCAGTTTCCAGCTTGAATTTTCCTTAGTGATTTTTGGGGCCTGAGATATTTTCCTTTCACAGGCTCAACCAGTTCAAAGGATAGTGGTGTAGTGCTTAATCTTTAGGCCTGTATGTGGCCTGGCACATATTGTTGCAAGCTTAGGTTGCGTTCATTAAGCACTTGCTACATGCCGGGCACTGCTTTAACTTCCTCCCATGTCTTCACTCTGATTCTTCTTAACAGTTCAATGGAGAATATCCCTTTATTATGTCCATTTTGTGAAATTATCACTGAGGAAGAGAGAGGTTAGTAACTTGCCCAAGATCACACACCTTGGTAGCAGTGCTGGAATTGAATCGAGACTAATTGGCTCTGGGGGCATACTTTTGACCACCACGAACGATTTCTAGGTTATAGACAGAAATGGAAAAAGCCCCGGTTGTTGATTTTCTGGTTACTTCAGTATTGCTGGAAGCATCTCCTTAATGCAATTACCGTGCAGACTGTTGAATGTAGGCTGCAGGTGGCTGAAGGCAATGTAGCCCTTGGTCTTTAGTTCCTGAGCATATGCCTCCTTCACTTATTATATTGATGCAATGCTTGTGCACAGAGGGGTCAAGAAGATCTGCATGCCGGAGTTCATCTATTCTGTGTATCTGACCATGGTTTGCCTGCCCCAGCGATGGAAAGGCAGAGATATTCACACTGAGCAGCATCAGGACTGCTTTACAGCCTCAATTACTTTTTATTTCAGTTATATATTATGCAGTAGAGCTTTTAAATAAGGAGGCAAGTTACCAAATAAATAACAAAAAACCAAAATAGGGGCCAGATATCAGTGCCAGCAAAGAATACTGTCCCATAAGACTTTGAATTTAAAATGCTTTATTTTTTTCCATTTTAATGTAAGGATTGTAGGATATAAAATGTGTATATGTATATACACTTTTTTTCAGTGTCTCAAGTTTTCAGTTATTGATGAGTGTGATAATAATGATGATGATAGCAGTATTTAAATAGCACCTGACTATGTGCCAGGAGCTATTCTAAGGACTTTTTATATGTTAACTCATTCATCACCATATTGAGAATTTTTAGTATTACGAAATGAAATGAAGTTTACTGAATACAATTTAAATATCAGAACAGTTAGCTTTAATAACTTCAATTGAATACCAGTTCATATTAACAAATTTAGCAGAAAAGGTAGATGGTCATTTATTTTTAAATGGTATGCTTTCTTTCAAATCCCAGGTAGCTTTGGGAATCTTTCTTCTAGATCAGCAGAATAGATGCGTCATTCCCCCAGTCTATTCTAAACTAAGCTAAAAGCCTGACGATTCATCAGGTAAGTAGTTTGTGGGTATTATTCTTGGGTAGATGCATCTAAATGGACTATTTATAATTTAACTAAATCATGTCATGAGACACATTCTCACTTGCAAAAGGGGGGGTGGCCTGCAGGAATTTATCTAAAAATAGAGGCATAGAGATATTCAATTATCATGTCCTCTTACAAGTTTATTTTTTCCCCTTTTCTTTTTCCTCTGTCTAATCTTCAAGACAGCAATTCAGCAAAGAAAAGTGGCAGCTTGTAGGAAGACTGTACTCATTTTAAGCTATAGCAGAAATATAGGATAATGCCAGATGTTTCATTCTTTGCAAGAAAATGAAATGATAAAAATCAATCTCTTTTTCAATTACATAAGAAACTCTTATCTCCCACCCCTTTGGAAGCTTAAGGTATTAAGAGATGTATAAAGATCACAAATAGAGGAGTCTCAGCACCTACTCTCTATTTTCAAATGCTCACTTAACCTCTATTCTGAAATTTAACGTGTTCAATAACCATTTTCTTTCTCCCAAATCAATTCTCTTTTTTTGTACTTCCCTATTAATACGAATGATATCATCATTTCCCTAATGGACTAGTGTCAGAATCTGAGTCATTTTCGACAGGCCTTTCTCTGTTAATTGTTATATTCACCTGTTGGTTCACTTTATAGTTTTGTCTGGGAAAATGTTTCTTGCCTCTGTAATTCTGCAGCTAGAGCTATAGCTTAGGACCCATTCATTGCTTCTTGCCTTGACTTAGACAACAGTTGTGTGCTGGTGTCCTACCTCTGTTTTCTCTAAATCCATCTGATGCAAGACTCTGAGACTACTACTAAAATCTTTAATGATTCCCTCTTGCCTTAGAATTAACTACAAACTTCTCAACCTGGAAATGAAGGACATTGACAATATTCCACCACTCTACTATTCCCTATTAATGTCCCCTATTTGCCCAACAAATCTATGTCCCAACCAAACTAGACTCTTCACAGTTTCCTGAATGTGAGTCATATGTTTCTGTTTTCGGTCTTTGCATTCTTTTAAAGCTATTTCTTTCCCCTGGGATAACCTTGGTTCTCATTTCCACCTTTTAAAATCTTATTTGCCTGCATATGTCTGTCTCACACCACTAACTCTTTCTCCTTTCTCTAACTTACAGCATTCTCTTTTCTTTATGAATTTCTATAGCCCTTTGCACTTCCCTTAAAGTTCCTTGTGTTATAATCAACATCACATTTTATAACACTGGTTCAACTCCCTAGTTCCCACACTCATGCATACATGTATGAGTTCCTTGTAAAAAGTATTAGGCCAGTTGAATGGAATTGAGCTTTCATCACTCTAGGTACCTCTCAGGTACAAAATCAGAAAGGCTCCAAGATCTGCCTTTAGCATATTAAAAACTCACCTGAAACTGTGCAATGTGAGCCCATGGAGTCCTTCTATTACAAGGTAGACTATGTAAAGACATATTTATTTTCTAAGTAATGGACCAGAAAGGACCTCTTCTGAAAATGTAGCTCAGAGAACTGGAATCTCAATTTATGCCACTGTGAGTCAGAAGAAGATTTTGAGTTTTGCTTCTTTTTTCCCCCAGTATATCACCCTAGTTATGCTTCATTTACTCATCTGGCTCTTCTTATGCTACATGGTTTACAATTTGAATGACTGCCCAGATTTAGAAAGTCACTAGACCCATGCTTGAATTATAGACTCTAAGCTTATCTCAGCCATGTAAAATACCCAGAATTCAAAGTGACATATTTCCCTCCACAAAGACTACATATAAATGTGGGCACACAGAGAGTAATTATTACCGCAACATTAGTACACGTGGCCTTCTGGCAAGATTTTCATCTAATGGGCAAAGGCTATGTCAGAAAAATGTTAGAGTTCAATCTGTTTTTAATTGCTGAAATTTTCCCAAGTGAACAGCAAATATATGCCACATTTTTCTTTGATTCTCCCTCTAAGGAAATTTATTTTTCATTTTGTTATATTGAAGGAGAAAATTATAATGTAAAATAGTGTATATTTTGTTTTCTATAATATTTCTGGGCACACTACACTGTAATTACTGTTTTAAAACTAATGTAATAATATCTTTGGAA